>NW_009629322.1:0-1135 GCF_000690535.1 Cariama cristata | reverse complement strand
TTCTTGCATTTATGAAATTTGATACAGCTAGTGAAGAAGTCGGACATCATTCTTTCTAATTTTCTCAGACTAACATAACAGTTTCTTCTGGTGAAGTTCAAGAGGATTAATAGTCATGGCTTTAGCAGCAGTGTGGAAGCCCACAGAAATAGTCACTGATCAAGAGACATCCCTCTTCCAGGTAGAACAGAAAGAAAACAAGATAGTTTGTGGTTTGTCCTAGTGGAAAAGCATATTTCCACCATTTATGCTCTTAAGTGGTGACATCATGGTGCATTATTGTTGCATGAGCTCTAAGTGCAGTGCCTCTGTTAACCTGCTGGGCAGCTTTGATTCAGCAGCAGTATTTCATTAACCTTCCTGGTGTTATTCTTTCTGATCTCTCATTACAGCAATCACTGTGCAGATTGTTAACATTCTGCCTTTGCAAGTAGAAAACATTATGTGAACTCCCTGGACTTGGTAATGGGAACAGCATGTTAATGTTAATTATAGCAAAGGCATTTATGATGCATTTAATGACAACCTTCTCTGTACACGCTGGCTTCCCAGTCAATACTGAATTACAGATTTTTGCTAATATTAAGACAAATCTGTTTTTTACTATGGTGTCTTCACTTGACATTAAAGGATGACATTCAGTTATTCCTGGCTAAAATGTGTGGTTAACTTCTCACATAATTTACTCAATAAATATTACAACATTTTCATTTACCTTACCTGAATAATTTCTTTTATTTGGCCAGCTTAGTTTACATAGAAAAAGCCACTGCTAGGGAAAGGGAGGTTTGGCAGTCAAGCTTTAAAAGGAGAAGATTAGTGCTTTAAGTCATATTAATTTAAGAAAGATGTTGACTTTATTTTCTAAGAGGACTGCAGCTACAGCCTTCTTAATTGGGCTTAAATATGCTTCACAGAAGAGTATCCAGTTGCTGGGCCATAAGAGAGTCTGTACAATAAGAGAGCCAGCAGTGATGTTGGTCCCCACAGGAATAAGAACAAACATGGGCCTTTCTGCATAACAATCCTACCGTGTCCTGGTTTGGCTGAAACAGAACTATTTCTGCTTTCAGCAGATTTTAATTTCTTTTCTTCAGTTAAGATTTTTAGTAACTGCACTGTCTGGAGCTGACTC
>NW_009629321.1:0-40384 GCF_000690535.1 Cariama cristata | reverse complement strand
TATATATATATATATAGCCTATTAATAAGGAAAAAATAAAAATGTAGTTTATGAAACTCCTACAAAGTCACAACTCAAAACTTACAAACTCCAGTCTCCATAGATTAATTTGCACAAGATAAAATAAATTAAAAAAAAAAAAAAAGTAGCTTCAGTGAAGCAACAGTGCTGCTAATTACATAGCTGTACACTGAAGAAGATGTTTACCTTTCCCTTTAATGCAGAATACGGAATACTTTCATAAAATATGTCTTGGCTGTAGGAGAAATATCTGTACTGCCTGAAAACGCTAGATGTAGCTGTTCACCCTTCCAGGACAAAGGCACTCCCCGCCCCCCTCGCAAGTAGGTGTTTTGTTGGTTTTTTCTTGTGGTGTTTTGGATATATTTTTTTTAAAAACAAATCTTCATATTGTGGCTTTGCTTAAAGTATTACGGAATCCCTTTCATAGACCCTGAATTTGTCAGTCCCTCCTCCATTACACGTGATGCAAGAAGGTAATGTATAAAATTTAAACATGACAGGAGTGTTCATGAATTAATTATAAAGTAATGATGTTCGAAAATAAATTAGGATATACGCTTCCAGCAATTGGCCTGACATTGCAACTAGAGTGATGCAGTGCAGGTTTCTCTTTCAACATCAATGCATTTTACATAGCTAGGATATAGCAGTAATCCGATCTGCTGCAATTGCCACAATACCAGATGGATCCCTAAAAATAGAAGTCCTCTAGTAATCTGTCTAGATTATTGAATTCAGTGACCACTTGGCAATGTACCAGTAAATGCTTGCAGAACCAAATTAAAATATATCATGAGGTTTTATTTTCAGTGACATCTAGAAATCTTCCATATTCTGTTCTACCATTTTCATGGGAAATGCTTTTATAAGGATATCTGATTTGCTATACTGCTTTTTGAAGTTTATTTTCCAGCTACTAGTACCATAGTAAAATTCAAAATAGTAATATTTTACTGGAATAGTTTAATTAAGAAACTACAATGTAGAAATATGAATTTATTTGACAACAGAAATAAGGTATAAACGTAAACATATACAAAACTCTTAGCATCGTTTTCCTCTCCAACCGTTAAGAGAAGTAGGTTTGCAGGCACATATATTTGTATTTAGATGTTTTTCTAATGTATAATTGTAAAATGTGCATTTAAGGCAAGAGAGATAGAAAGGACTAATACAGTGGCGAACAGCATCATGCATTTTCCTGGTTGTCATGTTTCATTCATGCTCTGTGAATGAAAAAGAACTGAAGCCAGGGGTCTGATGCTGCTTTTCATTTCTAGCTGATAAATGCAAACAAATAGTATAATAAAGTGGCAGCTACAGAAGAGTGTTAATGACTGACAGTTGACAAACACATGTACCAGTACATCTATGAATGACATATTAGTGGGAGAGATGCATGAAGATCTGGATTTAGTTTACTGTAGGTGAAAGTGTTTTATTTGTTATTAACATCAGTTGTGCTATATGTACAAACTACTGGCAGGAGAGTGGCATCTGCACCCCTATCTGAACGAAAATGGATACCCTGAAGATACAAATAACCTGTCACATGACAGTGTTATCCATTCTCTTATGCACTTGTCCTTTGAGCCCGTTTCCTGTTGTCAGTTATGCTTCTGTTACTTTGTACAGTTTTTAGTGGAATTTAGTGGAATAGGTATAAGTACACCTATATCAACATTTGTAGATCCATATATGGTACTCTGTCACCATGGCGCGCAGCTGATTTGCACAGAAGGACTCATAGCTTGTCCAGGCATCACATGGCCACTATCCATCATATCTGAGAAATCGTGGTAGTCTGGTGAAGTTCCTGCTAACAGAAAAAGGGAAAATAAAATCCTAATTTTTAAAAAGGGAAAAAGGGAAGACCCAGGGAACTACAGGCTAGTCAGTCTCACCTCTGTGCCCAGCAAGATCACAGAGCAGATCCTCCTGCAGATTATGCTAAGGCACGTGGAAAATAAGGACGAGGTTGGTGACAGCCAACACGGCTTCACTAAGGGCAAATCATGCCTGACAAATTTGGTGGCCTTCTGTGACAAGGTTACAGCATCCGTGGATAAAGGAAGAGCAACTGATATCATCTACGTGGACTTGTGCAAAGCATTTGACACAGTCCCACATGACATCCTTGTCTCTAAAATGGAGAGACGTGGATTTAATGGATGGACCACTCCATGGATAATAAATTGGCTGGATGGTAGCACTCAAACTGTTGCAGTTGACGACTTGATGTCCAATTGAAGACTGGTGACCAGTGGCGTTCCTCAGAGGTCAGTATTGTCACTGGCACTGTTTAATATCTTTGTTGGCGACATGGACAGTAGAATTGAGTGCACCATCAGCAAGTTTGCCAATGACACCAAGCTGTGTAGTGTGGTGGATACGCTGGAGGGAAGGGATGCCACCCAGAGGGACCTTGACAGGCTTGAGAGGTGGGCCCGTGCAAACCTCATGAAGTTCAACAATGTCCAGTGCAAGGTCCAGCACATGGATCGGGGCAATCCCACGCACAAACAGAGGGTAGGCAGAGAATGGATTGAGAGCAGCCTGAGGAGGTCTTCAGGGTGCTGGTTGATGAGAAGCTCAACATCACCTGGCAACATGCACTTCAAGCCCAGAAAGCCAACCATATCCTGGCCTGCATCAAAAGAAGTGTGGCCAGCAGGTCAAGGGACATGATTCTGCCCTTCTGCTCTGCTCTGGTGAGACCCCTCCTTGCAGTACTGCCTTCAGCTCTGGGATCCTCAGCACAAGAAGGACATGGATCTGTTGGAGTGGGTCCAGAGGAGGGCCACGAAGATGATCAGAGGGCTGGAGCGTCTCTCCTATGAAGACAGTTGGTGTTGTTCAGCCTGGGGAAGTGAAGGCTCCAGAGAGACCTTAGAGTAGCCTTCCGGTACGTAAAGAGGCCTACAAGAAAGCTGGGGAGGGACTTTTTACAAGGGCATGGAGTGATAGGACAAGGGGCAATGGCTTTAAACTGGAAGAGGGAAGATTTAGGTTAGATATTAGGAAGAAATTCTTCACTGTGAGGGTGGTGAGGCACTGGAACAGGTTGCCCAGAGAAGCTGTGGATGTCCCATCCCTGGGAGTGTTCAAGGCCAGGTTGGATGGGGTTTTGAGCAACATGGTCTAGTGGAAGGTGTCCCTGCCCATGGATGGGGGGTTGGAATCAGATAGTCTTTGCGATCCCTTCCAACCAAACCATTCTATGATAATTTTACGATATCCAAGTACAATATTTTCCTTATTCATTGTTATTATTTCTCTATTTCCTTATTATTTTCCTTATTATTTTCTTCCTATTATTTCCTTACTATTTTCCATATTCATTGTCCTGGAAACAGAAAAAATGAAATTGCATTAGGATGTACCGAAAAGTAAATTCTGAAATCCTAGTTGTCCTTGTTTGTTTGTTTGTTTTAAAAAAGGAGATATAACTTTGCACTATGTAGGAAGCTAATTTTCAGTAGTCCCACATGATTTGGGGATTTTTTGTTTTTCCCTGTCTACCTAGTTTTTCTACTTATATTAACAGGGCTGGAGGGCTACTAACCTCCTGTACAGTGGTGGTAGCTAGTCATATGATTTTCACAGCTAAAATAATATTCAGGAGAGCTGCTGCCATTGGAAAGTCTAGATCTTAGAAGGCAAGAGCTGCATCGCAGAACTCATACACAGGCTAAAGAAAAAGTGTACAAAAACTACCTCAGAAATATTGGTCAAGAAAAAGTTGTGAAGCCAGGTAGGAAAAGTAATTTCTTGCTTCTGTTTTCTACATTGTACCTAATCTGTCCTTCATAACAGGGGGCTGCTTGGGCCTGAACTCTGTGCTGCCCCTCCCATAGGTACAACAAAACAGTTTTACTTCGTCTGTTTATGGTATAGAGGATCATGAAAACAAGCACTCTGTGTACATACTATTTTTGTATAATCAACAGGAAGATTTAAAGTCTAGGTTGGCTGATTTGCACATTTTCATGAGATACATGCAAACGCAAAGAAAACAAATCATCATTACAGTTTAAAAGTTCCAGGAATGACTTGGTTATTTGATATGAAAAAGGGAAAAAATCCAAAATCTTAAACAAACATCATCCATTATACACTAAATGAACTTTTCTTTTAACCAACCCCATCCAAATATCTATCTTTTTTGTTTGTTTGGCTGGTTTTTCTGTTTCCCTTGAAGTACCTGCATTATGGAATCTGAAATGCATTGTCAGGTATTACAAAGATGATTCTGAAACTAAGTTGCTTGCTGCCACACTTGAAAAAGAAATGCAAATACAATGCATTACCAGCATTCTTGATTTGTTTAAACTGTCTGCTCTCACTCTGACTGAAGACACCTGTAACCTTTATAGCCTGCTGTCTATGGTTACAACAAATTCGTTGATCCAGTTCAAAATTGGAGTTGCACTGCATTTGGTGCACCTAGAAACAGGGAAATTCTGTTCTGTGTATGTAAACAAGCTACTAAACATCAGGGAATATGGCTGAAGGTCTGCTCTGCCCCTTGCTATCTTTCTGGTCCTTGGATTGGAGTAGGTACCCCTTTCCTTCATGACACCTGCAAAGTACATTAGGAATCCCAGATGCATATATAGTACTTGCAGTCCATGCTTTGGACTGCTGGTGGAAACAAGTAGGATGCAGGTAGTATTATCTCTTTACAGCTGTCACTTCTTAATAGAAGGACAGCTGCATCCAGCATCAGAGCTTTCAATAGTCTTTTGAGGATATTGTAGAGAGTACCAAGTTGATTTGGTCTAAAAGTTACATGTGCCTGACCTGCTGTAGTGAGCCTGACCCTTGATGAAAAGCTTGTCAGATACAGATCAATATAAATGCTTTCAATCAGGAGAACCAAATGGAAATATGAGAACAGTCCAGATTCAAAAAGCTGTCCTAAATTACAAACCTAGGCTAACCCTTTCAATAACAGGGACAGGAGCTATCCTTGTTATAGTCTCAAATACCCTGTTGCCACATACATCCCCTTTGGTTAGACCTAATAATCTTCAGGTAGGTGAAGTGTCTTTTAGACCCTGGAAATTTTTTAATCCATCACAGGGAAAAAAAAATAATAAGAGCACAAGGCTGCTGGTGTTCAGCATGGACTCATCTTCCTGTACACATGTACTTTATGTAGATCCCAATAACAAGAAGGCTGAATGTTTTAAGTAGTACAAAAATTAATCTTTTTCTTTATATGTGATTTTTCACAAATACTAGTATTCTTTGTCAGAGCTGAAAGTACCATGTTTTGTTAAATGAATATTATCAAGAGGAAATTTTCACAGTACAGTTTATAGTGTTCCTATATTGGAATAGGCAAATCCAATAAACAAGCTGGAAGATGAGCACAACTACACTCCGTAGAGATGTCTTAATAATACATCTAAGAATGTACTCACATGCAGTAGTTATTCCAATGACTGTACATTACAGATTGCATCCCAAAAATGACTGTTAATCATCATTTAACACTGGAAGTTCGTTAGAAGTCCCCAGCGGACATGTCTTGCCAGCCTATTGGCTTCCATTAGCCTTCATAGTATGTACTTTAAAACATCCCACAGTTTTAATGATGAAGCAGCTTCACATGCTGCTTGCTGCGTGATGTAAAAAGTGTAATTTCTTTTATTTTACTGGAAATATTTACGAAAGAGTGAGAATATACCCAAATCCAGAGAACATAAAAGAGTGACACCACATGCTCTTTAGCACTGCTGAGGGCTGACACTGAGGCCAATGCCACAGGTAAGTGCAGCTGCTAAAGAAGAGGCCAGAATGGCTCTTGATATGTCTTTTACCTTTTCAAACAGATTTCTAGTTCCACTGACAGTTTTGGAACACATGCTGAAGCCATTTGAAGCTATTTCCAAGGTAGGGACTGTATTTTCACGCTTATTTCTGGAATCATGTGAAATCCTCTTTGAATCCTCCTTGCACTCTTAAAGTGTCCAGCTTTTACTTTGGAATACACACTCCTTCCAGGGAGTCATTTTCTAGAAATCACATAGGAGATAAAGAGCTAATTTCTGTTGCACACATACACTCCAGAGACAACAGCTGTCTTATTTTTTAAACGGAGTTGTATGTTTTGCCACTGAAGAAATATGACTACTGCTGTAACTCATTCGGCAGGTGCTAATGAATACGGAAGATGCTGCAAATTAATTTTCATTTAATTCTGTCCCTCTAGCTAAGAACCTTAACACTATGGTCTTTTAGCAACAGAAACAACAAAGGAACAAAAACGTGATACTGAATATCTTACTTATGAAATGTATCTGATGAAATTTGTTTCCTCTTTTCAGAAAAAAAAATATTAAAAAATGACCTAACATAGACAACTACTGCCAGAAGGGATCTCTGTCATTCTACAACTTTCTTGAAGGCAGGTTTAAGACAAATGGACGCCAATAAAGCCCATAGGAAATATGTAGCTAGCATTACTACTGCCGTTATAAGAAAGGTAGGCTGCTTTGTCTGGCTGCTCTTCTACCTATGCAATATTCCTCACTTGCCCCCAAAAAAGATGGGTAATAAAATGTTTCAAAACACTCGTAAGTCTTTTTTCAGGTCATCCAGCTCTTTTCTCAAATTCTGCGTGGATGTGAGAAAGTCAATATAACTACTTGCAATACATCTTCAGATACTGTGTGCAACACATTGTTGAACAAACACACGATCCTGCAGGTTAAAGAATATTTAATGATTGGCCATCCACTGGAAGGAAAGTTAAAAAAATAAATACTGAACTCAGGCTTCTCCCACTGTCTCAAATTTAATCTGCTCTTTCAAGTCAGCTGCTTTTTCTAATCCGATGGTGAGCCATAATGGCAATTAATTTGCAACAAATAAGTACCAGAGAAATCACTGCTGTGGTGTCTGCAGAGCTCAAACAGTGAACTCAGTTTTTAAAGCAGAAATCCCCAGTTCTATTCCCACTTCCTCTCAGCTCACTTACATGAACAGAATTGCATTTCTCTAACTCTGCTGTTGCTGAAAAAGCACTAGACTCCACACTCTAGTCTGTGATGGGTTTAAGTCTACCTGTTTATTACCCTTCTGTGGTGTCCTTAGGGGAACACTGTACTCTGCTGAACTGAGTAGTGTTTGGACTGCTACCTTCACAGAGATAAAAGTGAGAGTAATCATAAGCAAATGAAATACCAGAGTTTACAGCAGCTATTAATAGCATAATACAACAGCCAGTAACAGGTAAGCCTGTTGCTACTACATTGTTTTCAGACACAGCAACAGAAATGTTTGCAAACTAGAGGAGTAGCAGGTTGCAGTGTGACAACTCAGGGCCAGGGGCAGGGGGGCGAGTTGTGGGTTTTTTCAGGTGCCCATGTAGAAAGTCCTTGCTAGAATCTTTTTAGAGGCAAGGCTTTCCTTTTTTTTTTTTTTTTTCAGCTTGCAATTATAGTGATATAAAATAATCAAAGACAGTACTAGTCAGTCAGCACCCTAAAATCTGTTAAAATATGCTGAACATCTTTGATCTGCATTCTTGACATTGGTAAAATGCTAGAAGTCTGCATAAAGTTACACAAAATACCAGCAACAAAGAATTACCGTGTTATTCTTTTGTATCAAATTGGAGTCCTGGTTGCGGTAAGGGATGGTCCGATCAAGGAAAAAAAATAGTCTGAGGTCAGTCTCAGTGAATGACAACCTGGCAGAAAAGATATTTCAGCATCTTCCTGCCATTTCCTGCAGTTGATTGTAATGGCTGTTGATTGTAATGGTAGTTTGAGCCATTTTATATTATGGGAATTGTCAAAATCTGTATTGTACAAGGACTCACAGGTTTACAAAAATACTCGTTAGCAATTGCAACTAATGCAATCTGTAGCCTTCCTAAATACTAGATGGAAGCAATCTCTTACCTCACTTTTTCCCTCATTTTTGCATTTCTCCATCTTCCCCTGTGCTATTACAGTAATTATTTGCTTTGCACTGTTTCACTCTGAGGACCATTCTGTGGGTTCCGCAATTGCCCCTGGTAGGAATAAAGCCTATTATAACCTAAGAGTAGAGTGTCCTGATGTTATGTAAATCACATTCAACAAAGCTTATGCAAGAATCGCACTTTTGACCTCCAGATGACACTTCATTACAAAAGGAGCATTTGAAAATTGCTGCTGTTTGTATGGCCACTTTCAGGATGCTGCTTTTTCAGCTGAAAAGTTACATTACTTTATAGCTGAGACAAAATACAACAAAACAATTTAAAAAGAGATTTTTCTTTTCCTTCCTCCTGTCAAGTTTCTCTCTATCACTATTTTCTTCTGTTTCTCTCCCTGCTAGAACAACAGAGAAAGTTCCTTTTTACCTTCACTTGTCTCTAGCATACAATATACAGTTCTAACTCTACCAGCATTTCTTAAGTTTGCGTTCCTGAGTATGACAGTGCAACCAGCCTGAAAGCTTATCATGCCACTGAAGCACAATTTACTATAGTAGACTTTTCACATAGATTTTTTATAAATAAAGTTGAAAAGTAGTCTAGCTTTAAGACCTTAGGAATTCCCAGCCTGCCCCTGAATACACCTTTTTAGCCAGTTGAATATCTACAGATGGGGTTTCCAAGTATGTTTTTAACTTTCGATCATTACTTTACTCAAACGATCTGTCTTGTAATAGATTAAAATGTATACCATGGTAAAGAGAAATAAAGTGAAAATGAAGATACCTCAACTATAAGGAGTGTATCTCATAGATATAACAGGAAAAATGTAGATTAATGAAACAGTTTTGACTGTGAATCCTAGAAAAGTTGTATAACTCCAACTAATCCTCCAAAGTGAGCAGTAAGATGTAAGATGTCATGTAAGAAAGCTCTTAGGTATGTAACAGTCATATATACTAATGGGGTTTGTTAGAACTTGTGAGAAAAGTTGCTGATCACTTCTACTCTAATTGCTTCTGCTTTCATTTAAACAATCTGCAGTTGTGGAGAGTAGGTATGGCCACAGCATGACTCTAATCAATAAAAAATGTGCAGCTGTTGTCAAAAAAAGCTGTCTGCAAAATTGGAAAACATGATTTCAGTACAATTCTTCAAGACTGAGCCTAGCTTTATTAGGGGACACTTAAAACGGAACTGTTTTTCACAGTTTCAAATTCTTTTTACATTTCCCAAAAAATGTTTGTTCCTGTCCTCTCCCTGCTCCCCTCCCTTTGTTTTTCTTCACAGAATTAGTACATTTGTGGGGAAAAACAAAAACATAACCAAAACCTAGCAGTTTCAGTTCGCTTTTTTAATACTTATAATTCAGGATTTCTTTTCTTATTGGTTACAATTATTATGAAGTTATAATTGGTAAAGGAAAATTATAGAGCCTTATGCTTTTATACTGCACCTTTAGTAGGAAAAAGAGGGAAAGGGGTGAGAAATTCTCAAAAATGCAAAACTCAAAATTAAATAAATTTTTTTTCCTGAAGAAGCACTTTAGTATCTTGGATGAAAATGAAGTTGTCCTAAAAAGAAGTGGTTTGTGAACCCTTAGTACAGATATTTTTCAACAGAAACATTTCCAATTACTGTTAGTAATAAAGGGTTTCAACAGTAAACAGATTCCTTATGCAGTAACAGGCAACATAATGTTCATATTCCATCCTAGAGAGTAGTCACTAGTGTTTGCCTAATGGATTCTTTTCCACAACAATTATTACAGAAGGTATATATTCAGAATGCTTATTTTAAAACATAATAGTAATAGTAGTAATAATAGTAATAGCAGTAGTAGTAATAGTAATAATAACAATGCCAACCCTAGATTGACAGTAAGGCCGACGAACGGAACTAATGACATAACACATAACTTTACAAGCAAGACTATCTCAGCAGAATGAAATATTTGTAGTTGTTATTTTGATATTGCAAGGTTGAATCTATTGTATTAATACTCACTGAAGAAAGGAGGGTTGTGAATCCAGAAAACAAGTATATATGAAGGAGGGAGTTAAGTGTTCTAAAGAGAGAGGTTGTAACTGTAAGCTGCAGCTTGGTCTTTTTAATTTTACAGTTTGAAGCAATGAATTGCATCATTCTTATCTACTCCCCCTCTCCCACTAGCCTGCATAAGTTTTCCTGGTTCTATTCCAACCTTCTAACACCAGTCAGGTCCACCATGGACATCCTGAGAGATCTGTCTTAGTTTTTCTACACGTGTTCAACTATTAACATTGAGACATTAATAAAGCTAGAGCTTTCCAGCAATGTTCTCTGTCACCGCTTACATCTATCTTTCTGCCATATATAACGCTGATGTAATTTTAAGAATCCAGCTACTTTCTCTGTTTTAACATTAAAAAACAAAGTCAAAAATCCCCAAACTCTAAACAAAACTAAACCCAAAATTGACTCCTTTATTTCCTCCTCGGCTTCTACCTCTCTGTCCTCTCTGTGATGACTGATAACTACCTTTACTCTGCATGCTGTGCCTTTTCTTATACAACAGCACCATATAATCAAAGGTGACAGGTGAACTCCCAAACAAAATTCTTTTCTGTTCAAGCCTAGAAAGAATTGGAAAAACGTAGGGAAAAACATGCAGCTAACACAAAGCCCAAAGAAATACTGGTTTATGCTTTCTCACTATTAAAAAAGCACTTACCGTAAGAGTCTCTCATAAAGGGAAGAGCGCCAAATAATTTTTACTAAAGCCTTTCTCTTTCAAAAAGTATCTAAAATAAAGAGGAAGTTCTTTCTTTTTTTTCTTTTTTTTCTTTTTTTTTTATATTTTTTCCTTTTTTTATGACAGTATACATTTTGATCTGATTTGAAAGTAGTCAAGGGCAAGAACAGAAAGAGAAAGATCTTTTGATTTTAGGTCTACACCAAAGCTCAGTGACTAGGCTACAAGACGACTCAGGAGCCTAAGAGAAAATCAGAGAAAGAGAAAATTGGCCACAACCAACATGTAAAACCCCACACAGACTTCTAAAACATCAAGAAAATCTGAAATAGAATTTGATTCCACTGTGCTTCCTCCTGCTGCTCTTACTGTTGAACCCAGCAGTACTGCGAAAACCGAAATTACAATGCTGTCCTCACCCCTAAATAAAATGCCAGGACCGCTTGACTTAGAAAAAATCTGAATCTGCTTTCTTACCACACCTATCTAAGAGGAGGAGAGGAGAGGAGAGGAGAGGAGAGGAGAGGAGAGGAGAGGAAAGGAAAGGAAAGGAAAGGAAAGAACAAAGGAGTGTGATTAATGCCAGGACCGCTTGACTTAGAAAAAATCTGAATCTGCTTTCTTACCACACCTATCTAAGAGGAGGAGAGGAGAGGAGAGGAGAGGAGAGGAGAGGAGAGGAAAGGAGAGGAAAGGAAAGGAAAGGAAAGGAAAGAACAAAGGTGTGTGATTGTAGATCTTAGACTGCATAAGAGGTAGAGTTTCCCATCAGGTAAGATTAGGAAATTATTGTCATTTTCTATACAGTAGCATCCTATTGGGACAAGCCTGGGAGAATCTAACTATAAAGGCTTTTGTTCAGTTCACCTTACTTGAGTAAATAAATTTTTAGGCAACATCTAAATCTCCTAATGGCTTGTAATGGCTTAATTCTGGTTACAGGAGGACCCTCTTTTTCAAAAAGGTGCTGTTCTACCTCTGATCCATGAAGTTTAGGGACATCAGGGACTTATGTTTCAACACAAATGATTACAACTATTCTAGCTTTGCAATTTTGGTAAAAACTTTATAAAGTCTTGTGTGTTAATCAAAATAGAGAGCAGTCTAGTAATTTTTCTTTCCAGTCTGACACACTCTTACAGTATCTTTTGAACTGCAGCGACACGTACAGAAAAACACTCTGATTTTTTTTTTTTTTCCAGAAACATACTTTTGCCTGTATGCATGGGCATGTTATTTTATCTTTATTCAGGGGCACTGGACTCTGGATATTAATATTTGATATTCCAAGGAGAGGAAAACATGCGTTTTAGCAATTAAACACAGACAAACAAGAAAAACTGTGGGACTAGATTTGAAAACATATGAGAATTAGGACAAGCTTTAGGTACTGTAATACTACATACAGTTATGCCAGTACTTGAGAGCGGGCTTTAGCTTTTCTCTGTTGAAAGAATCAGAGGATAGCAATGAAGAATATGAGAGTTTAGTAAATCATTCCAGCAAAAATCATGGAGCATAATTCCCATCCACTTCCCCACTTGGTGAGAAAACATTAATAGAACAGTTATTCCTTATTCTTGCTTTTAGGGCTAGTATTGTGACTGGGTAACATTGTTCACTCTGCAAAACGATAACAGACCCCAGTAATCTTTATAGTTGATCTTAGATTCACTTAAGAGGCTTGCATAGAGCTACTTCAAACAGTTATGAAGAACCTGGACACAGCATCTATCTCATAGCTTGGCTTTGCTGCACTGTCCTCTAGGAGATGTTCCTTTCTTACTGCCATCTTATGAAGCTGAAATAGGTGATTCTTCTACTCCACCTGTCTGAATATCACACAATCACAGCATGTCCTTTGAGTCCTTAATATTTCTCCCTTTTACAAATTGAAAATCCACTAAGAAGCAGCACAGATTTTTGTTCAATTAATCAAAAATTATTTGTTCAATTAATATTTAAAATATTTTAGGTTTGTAAGAATGTAGGGATAAGACATAGTACCAACTTGGGAAGTGTCATTCTTAAAGTGAAAAGTCATGAGAAGCTGTAACCAGATCCTGTGTATGTGAAACTAAATTAATTCCTGATCTATGCTCGTATTCAGTAACTGGAATTCCTAGGGAGGACTAGGAATGGAACTTTTATTCAGGAGGGTTGCAACAACTCCAGATAAACATGAACTCTATTTCATACTGAGTAGCCAGTGTAATACAGCTAAAGTGTTTTCTGTGCCCCAAAACAGACGTAATTCCCTTTCCCCTCTGTTTCATAAGGATAAACCCAAGAGTTTACATTGAAGGAAACAAAAAAGAAAAACCTGCCAACAGCTTCGTATGATTCACATCCAGATCAGGAAACAGATACTGTATTGAAGACAATGTGTAGTGTCTCTAAAACAAATTAAACAAGTAACGTGCGACAAAATTATATGCACAATAATATCTGTCTGACATTCTATTCCATTGTGATTCTGGTCTGCCACAGGCATTGAGCTATCCACAAATCAGTAGAAAGACCTCACTATTAGACAGGAGGTCGTTCTAAGGAAACAATGGATTCTGTCTTTTCATCAGAAACCAAGGCCTGAGAAAAGTTTCCCGATGTTTTTATTTTAACAGTGGATGCAAACACTTAGAACCAACGAACAGTTTAGATTGCAAGAGAACTCTGGAGGTATCTGGTCAAAAAGTTGCTCAAAACAAGTCCAGTTAGTGTACCTTGCTCATGGCTGTGTCCAGCTGAGTTTTGAATATCTGCAAGAAAGGTCATTTCACACCCTCTCTGAGCAATTTTTTCTACTGCTTGACCATATTGATGATGAGAAAGTTTTTCCTAGGCTCTAGCCAGTATTTCCTAACAAAGTTTCCAGCTTTGTTCTCCTTATATCCTCTTCATTAGGTAGCCATGGACAGCAACAAATTCTCTTCTCAGCTTTTTTTTTCACTAAGGCCAAACAAACCTGGCTCTCAGACACTCCTTGCATGTCTTGTGCTCCAGTATCCCGACTAGCTTGGTAGCGTCTGCTGGTCTCACTCCAGTATATCCATGTCTTCTACTGGCAAGCCCAAAACATGATACAGCCCTCCAAATATGATCTCTTAATTGACAAATAAGCAGGAAGAATCACTTCCCTTGACTTGTTTGCTACACTTTTGCTACCACTTGGAGCAATGTATGCAGTTATCCTGCAGACTTTTAAACCCATTTGTTTGCCAGTTTTCAAACGTGCATCTTTTCAACATACACTTTTCCCTTTTTGGCTAAGAGTTTGGAAAGGGCAGTGTTCAATATTACAGGACATTTGTTGGTTAGGGATTGTTTTTCACTAGTGATGCTTTGATTCTGTTAGTGTTTATTGTTGGCTGGAGGTACAAATACAGTCACAGAGTAGTAGTTTAACATGCTGAGAACTCGGTAATGGTGCCATAACTGCACTCCAAAATGTATTCTTTTTCAACACTTCAGGAAGTGATACTTCACTTTTAGTCAAGCTCCTTTCTTCTACTAGCAATTTATTTGAAACTAAACCCGAACAATTTAACTTGATATTTACTATCACATAGATAAGCACTGGCTTTGAATTTTTTAATCACTGAAAAAGTGGCATATCAACGTTGTATTTTCTTTTTTGTATATCCAGAATACATTAATATTTTCTGTTTTCACAGCAGTGAGGAAACATGTTGTTTCCTCTTAAAGAGTAAGACAGAACAACATGTAGAAGACTATTTCATCTTCCTCAAGATAGCATTAATTCCTACTGTCCAGTTCCACACTTATAATAATATTTACCTGAAACCCTGTGCATTCACTTTTACTTTGTCACTACCTAAGACTGAGCTTCCTATTCATTCATTAAGGCACTTAGTTTTCATGCTGCTAAAAGTGAATTTGGATGCAGATACAGCACAATTTGATATATGTATCTGTTAACAGATGACCCCTTCACAGGGCTCTTCTATCAAATGAAATAATTTGAAACTTGAATAGCTTTTCTGTGAGTGGGTTTCTTCAAGCTGGATTATTAAATTTTCAGACAAAATTTTCTGGATTTAAAATGTAGTTTACAGAAACTTTTGTTTAAAAAGGTGTTGGAAAATACTTGTAATGTAAATGTACTTGTTTGGAATCCTAAAATAGATTAAATGAAGATGCTTTTGCCGAAGATTAGCCATTGTAAAGGTGATTTGAACAGTCTGTGCTGCAGCAGCAGTAGCTGGAGTAACTGCTATTGACCATTCAGTTCTGGAAAAAAAAGACCTTGAGCCATCTGCACAAAAGTGATTATGACCTTGGCGAGAATTTGGCAGAAGGGTCCGTCCTTAAATATCTGATATTTTACCTATGCTAAGAGATATGTGGGGCAATCAGATAAGTTTGAAATAAACACATTCAGTACAGCTGCAGTCTTTTAGAGAGAATCCTCTTCCACACTGTTCATTTCTGAGTAACTTCTTCACTTGTCTTTTTGGGTTTTTTCCCCAGAGATTTTTACATTTCCTCTGTTTCCCATGTACCTATTTTTACTGCTATCCAGTGACCATCTGTCACATTAAAGGTGCAATTATAATTTTCTTGGCAACTCTGGGTGGAGATAACCCTTCATTTACTGCACAGATACAGAAAGCACATGCAAAGTTGCAGCTGTGGCAGTCAGGTTCTTCAAATACCGCTCTGTCGTTCTTTTAAAGGGTGTCCTAGCATCAGACTCCAGGGTTTTGTTTGTCAGGTTACCCAACCCAGCAAAACGTGTGGCCTTGAAACCTGAGGAATGTTTAATATGAAGTTTCTGGTGGAACCACTCCTCAGAGATACCCAGAATTCTACAAACAGATTTTTTCAAAGCCTATGGCCAAAGCCTTAACTAGGAGCTCTCCTATTTCAGTAAGGTGTTAGAATTACAAACTCAAATATCACCAGAACAGTTATGGGGAAGATGGGGAAAGTATTCTTGGATTAAGAGGAAAGAAAGCTGAGTCAGATTGACAAGTGATAAATTCAGCCAGGCTGACCTGGACTTCAGCCTTGTTTTGAGACTGTTTATATTTATCTTTTTCTGAACGCCTGTGTTTTTTCTGCTGTGCTCAAGCTGAATTTGCTTGTTCTCATTTCCTTGAGTGTGAAAGGACTATGTCTTTGATGTGGCCCAAGCCTAGTCCAAACTCATGCTCTGTCTACAAAGCTGAGACAGTGAAAAAAAAAAAAAAAATAGCAGGCATTTTGCCAGGGTTCCTTTCTAATTTCAAATATCAAGGCATAGGATCCTCTTGGCTGGAAAAACAAAGTAGGGAACAATTTCAAACACAGGAACAGAAAGGTTTTCTATTTTTCAAGTTATTGTACAAATCTTTCAAATGTTTAAGAGTATTGATGTTTTCTTTTATATTTTTCTTCACAAAATGAATCTTCTTCCCTTTCTCTTCTTTATTTTTATTGATGCCAAAATAATCTTGATTTTCTGTAACTTTTGACATATCCAAACATGATGGAAAGGCATTATGAAGCAGCAGAGCATCCATATGACTGCATTGCTTTCTAAAAATAAAAAAAAATACACATGGATAAAGTAGCTTGATTTGATTTTTTGCCATTTTGCGATTTTTACAAAGTTGAGAAAACTGTGCTTTTTGTTAAATTGTATCAATTCTTCTGTACTAAAAAAGAAATTCCAAGAGATCTCTGGTAGATAAGTAGACAATATATTATTTTTAGAAATTAACAGCATTTGCAGATAAATTATTTATAAAAATGGAAAAAAAACTTATAATTTTTATGTGTTTCCAAAGTAGATAATTAGTAGATTATTTCCCTTTTTTCTTTTGTTGCACTTATTCATTAGAGGATATATTCTGTTATAGCTCATTTGTAATGAATTAGATTAAATGATAAAAGGTGATTCAGAAAGTGTTAGGGATACTGCAGATGAGAGGATAAAGGACACCCAGCCTGCTCATTTTGTCTGGGAAGGTTAGACTATAAATAGCTGTCTTTTGCCCTCCAATACACACATTCAACTCCCATTGAAGTCAGCAGCAGAGAAATCAATGGGAACTCTGTGTGTATGTATCAGAGCAGATTTTTTGTTCAACCGAATGCTTTGTACTTAGTATAGGAAGATCTAGAGATTATAAGAAATCTGAAATGTTCAGAATAGTGATATAATCTATAAAGCCACCTAATCCTGCTGTGTATATTCGACTGGACCGTGACATTATTAACACATGCATACAATACATATCAGAACTGATTTAAAATAGGCATATATATAAATACACACAGCATATTTCACCTATATTATACATGTTACACTTTATAGCAGAAAATAAAGGATGAGTTTCTACTACTTCTTTCTGCTATGATTACTTTTCATATTTTTGAAATCTTGTACATCTATTAGAAAGCATTATTGATCTCACTTGGGTTATATTCCTAGTCCCTCAGAATTTCATGGCGAGTTTTGCTTGCACAGCAACACAATATTCAGACCTATTTAGATATGTCAGAATGTCTGGGAAGTAACCCTAAGAGATAACACTCCAAAAAAAATATTAAAAGATTTTTACTATATTTATGTCTCCCTTCTTCACATCAATCTTCAGAACACAAAAAGAGTTTATGTAAGGCTCATTTTGGCGAGGAATTAGTTGTACCAAAATAAACTGGTGCCAAAAGCATGGATTTTGAACAAGCAGATAACTTAAACTAGAATAAATCACTAAGCAATTTGGGAGTCTCCGTGTTCTCCTTTATGGACTCTGTTTGTAATTATGGATGTTGTCTGTGAATGTATTCTTAAATCTATTTACTGCTAAAGCCACAAGCTGTTCTTTGCCTTCATTTTATATTTTCACCCTATTTTACCCCATGACTAAGGAGCCTGTTGGCCAGGCTACCAGTAAACTATTATTATATAGAGATGATTCTCTCTCCCGATTTAAATGTCTATCTGGAGACAGACTGGAAGCTGTCTGTCACCATGAAAAGCTGGTTTGTCTGGAGAGAAGTTTGCAATGTCCTATTCTAGCTGACAGAAAGGGTATATCCCCCCAAAGGAAGAGGAGAAAGACAAGCATTTCTTAGTATCTTAAGGTGGTATGAAAGAGGTACAGGAAGTTCTGGTATGGGAAAGGAAAAGCTGGAAAAATCTTTATAGGCAGAAGAGAGAAGTTGAGCAGCACCCCAGATTAAGGCCAGGGAAGGTAAATCTTCCTACCCCTGCAGACTGACACAGGAACTAGGAAACACTGTGGTTAAAGAAGGATTCTGCTCCTCCGTGTCTTGATAAAAGGCATTGGCAATGCCCACAAGTGCACTCAGCTACCTGTTTCCTTGTACTTCCCCTTCACTCCCAAGCATTTACACTTTTGTTGATACTTTGATGGAGGAAGTGTGTTTCCAGCACAAGAAGAGTCTTAAAAGTCAAGGATAGATTCTGAATCAAACAGACAGTGTGAATTCAGGAGTCAAATTTAGAAGCAGTACTTGGCAGAGGATGAACCATTCCAAAGCAAGACACAGAAAAAGAATTGATATTGTTAAATATCCAGAAATGTCAAATATCAAGTTCTCCAGTAGCTGAGTCCTCCTACAGACATCTTGTGACAGGCCAGACCCTGTCCTGGAATAGTACTAGGTAAGTGTTCTGCAAAGGTGCCTGAGCTCGGAAGGGAAAGTGGCTGCCTATTGTTAAAATAAGAGTTCTAGGATTACTGTTGTCTCAGTGCCTCTTGACTTATATACCAATACTGGAAGTAATAAATGAAGGAAAACAATGGCTAAAAATTCAGATGAGCAACATAGAAAAGAATGGTGAGCCTAACCTCTGCTGCTGGAAAGGTTGGTAAAGGAGAATGAAGGGAGGCTCCCTGTGATGAGGGAAAGCTTCCTTTTCCGTGGTGGCTTCCAGTTTTGCAGACTCTTGGACAAGGTGAGAAATCACCCAGGGAAGTTTCTGAAGCAGAAATCCATCCCTGTCTTTGTCTGGAGCATGCATAGAACATTACTACCTATCTTTTTTAAGTCAGTCTGCAATATGTTCAAGCTGCATGAAGGAAGCAACATAGTGGCAAAGTTTATGGGAGGTGGAGGTTGGGTGTCTACTGATATAGTTGGGAATAACTGTTTATAACTTTTTAAGCCAAAAATCTTACATGTCTTGCCTCACTTGTACAACAGCTAGAATATAACTGCGAAAAGGAATACTATAAATGTTCACCATAACCAATATAATTCCCTTGGTTTGAACTGAAGCACCTCCTTTTTTTTCAGGCAACAGCCAAATCTTTAAGACAGTGCCAGCTGAGTATCTCTCCTGGGATGTAATACCAGCATATTTGTGTGTACAAGATGCTACTTTGAAATGGTGCATAGACCACTGAAGAATTTAGCAGTAATACTTAGCTTGTTAGAAAACACAGACCATATTTATTCTTTTCTTCACAGCCTTATTTATGGTACACTGGGACTTCTGCATGAAGGAACGGCAAACAGTTAATAAAACATTTGATGGGTATTAATTACTTTCCACTTAATTACCTGCCATGTGGATCTTGTTGAGCTATTGATTACTGGCAAACATACATCCCACTGGGGATAGTGTGATTTAACTTCATCCAATGAGTCAATTAGCCCTAGTAACACTGGGAGAGCTGGTGCTCTGCCTCAGTAGCTGGGGTTTCTTGCCAAGAATGGTAGATAAGCCATTTATTTGTTCATTAAAACACAGTACTACTGTCAACAGGAGGCACTTACTAGGTGTTATTGAGATCGGTAAAATGTCACTCTTTCATCAAAGATTAGCAACAGTTTGTAGCTGCAAAGTGAGTGAAAAGACTCTCTGATTTGAGACTATATATGAACAGATGAGGTCAAGATGTTAACCTCTGTTTGCTTTTCATTTGTGAGAATTTCGGTTACAAATTTGCATTAGCTCTCCCAAGTGCAAAACATCTTTCACTGTCATTAATTCAGAGGCTGTGGGACAACAGACCCTGAACTGTGCCATGTGACATTCAGTTAATATCACCAAGAGTAAAACACATGGCATGACCCCCAACTCACCAAAACTAAATACTTCTCTGTTCTTCAGTGAGGATGATCCTGCTAGATGACAAGAATAGCCTGCTGTCTTCCCATTAATTAATCTGAGATTGAGAAGCTCTTTTTTATTTTTTTTTTCCCTGCCTTGTTGTTTAAATTACAGATACAATAAACAATTATTCGTACGGTAGCTCCCCTAATATGTAACTGAATGTATAAAAACCGCCTCTTGGCTGGAAACCAAAGTTCTACTAAAAAAACCCTAACAAAACAACAAAACAAGAGAATACAGGTGGAGAATTAAGTTTGTTCAAGGAATTATTAAAGTGGATGTTACATGGATTTGGTTAAAGAAAAAAAATGGATATTGTAACCAGAAGATGCCTAGAGAAAATACTTTCATTTTAAATATGAATGTTTGATTAAAATACAATTTGGAGACTATGATATATTATATACTTAAAAGATGGGATAAATTGTCTTATTTATGGGTTAAAAAGTCATTCTAAAATGAGAATCTTCTAGGAAAATTGAACAACTAAGGAACAAATGTCTGACCACAAGTACTTTATTACTTTAGATTGGATTAGGTGTACATAAGGCAAAAAATTGACATAAGGACATGCCCTTCAGTTTTTACTTTTAGAAGAGTCATGAGGCATTCTTATGAGGTGATTTATTTGACAGTGACCTACACAAGAATTTGTATTTTCCGAATCCAGGGAAAACATTGAGGAAAGGAGTCAAGCTCTGTTGTCTGGCATAAATGAATGATTTACCTATGCTGTGTTTTATTTTGCTTAATAGAATGCACTAATTTCTATTTTACAATTCTCCTGATATCCATAACAGCAGAAACTAACTTTTAAATAATAATTCAGATAACACTGTTACAGATTTGTCCTGACTTCATCTTCACAAACTAAGTTTTTCATGTGTTCCGTAAGAGAGGGTCACTGGGTTTTGAGGGTGTAAAAATATTGTTATTGCAACATAAGGAAACCAAATAAATTCAACAGATATTTGTCTTGGGATAAAACAAATTGTTTTTAAGGCTGGATCAAGCATAGATTTGAAAAACAGAAACAGAAACATTGAATTTAATAGGGTTTTCAAAGGCTTTGGTTCCTTTAAAGTTAAGTACTCTTTATGAAGACATTGCACACTATGAAAACAAAGAGGTTCATTGAAATTATACTTACATTTGCAACTGGGAAAATAGCTGCATAAGAGTGGAAAAAGCAAGGGAAATTTCTGAACACTGTTGAGATCTTTTAGACATGAGTTTCCACTTTACAGCCTTGTGAATCAAATTAGAAAAAATGTGTTGGGTTTTTTTTAAGCGTGTTTCCCATGTTTCCAGCACTTTGCAAGATTGTGGTAGGTTTCTATAAAACCAACTATGTGAGTTACGTTATGATCTGGTAAGTTACCTTACTTGCATGTGCCTCACTGACATATAACCTCATTTATGTCAGTGGAATAATTTTGGATTGGTACAAGCAGATGAGAAGGATATGACTCCAAGTCATCGCTAAAAAGAAACAAACTTTAAGATACTATTCAATAGTGTACTGGGTCTGGCTGGGATGGAGTTAACTTTCCTCGTAGGAGCCCATACTGTGCTGTGCTTTGCATTGGTGGCTAGAACAGTGTTGATGACGCACCAGTGTTTTGCCTATTGCAAGGCAGTGCTCACACAACACCAAGGCTGGGTCACCAAATATCCGTCTCTCCCCAGCAAGGCTAGGAGGCTTGGGGGTGGGCAAGAGACTGGGAGGGACCCCAATTAACCAAAAGGTTATGCCATGCCATATGACATCATGCTCAGCAATAAAAGCTGAGGGGAAGGAAGGAGGAAGAGGTGAAGTTAGGAGTTAATGATGTTTGCCTTCCCAATTAGCTCCTATGCACATTGAGGCCCCGCTTTGCAGGAAGTGGGTGGGCATCTGCTTGATCATGAAAAGCAGAGGCTAGATTTCCTCTTTTTTGTTTTGACTCCACAAAAGGTTTTTACTTTTGTTATTAAACTGCCTTTATCTCAAGAAGGAGCTTGTCCATCTCGGTGTCTTCCCCTGTGGTGTTGAGGAGAAGGAGTGAGAAAGGACCTGGGTGGGGGTCTGGCAACCAACCAAGGTCAAACCACCACAAATAGTTACTACTGTAATTGGCTTTTGGAGAGTTTGCACACCTGGTTGAGTGCACAGGGTATATATTTATGTACACACCTCTCATTTTCTATTTTAAACTATTGGAGCACTCTTGGAGCACTATTGCAGCTCTTGGAGGATGTGCTGTTTAATTCAGTCATACCCTTCACTGCAATAAAAACAAAGAAAACACAACTCAAAAGAAAGACATGATCAATAAAATATTGGATTAACTGCTGTAAATCTCTCTGACATGTCCAAGGTACGAGGACAAGAGAGGAAGTTCTTAAAATTTCTATTTTTATGTAATTTTTAAATGCAATATAGATGTCACTGTATCTTACCACAAAGCTCTGCTGAGCTGTGAAATAACATAAGTGAGCAGCAGGGGATGGGGCAGAAATTACTGTAAAACAATCCTGTCTCTCCCAGTATCAGGTTTCTGTGGTGGTAAATGAGCATGCTAAAATGAAAGCTATTGACCTATTTTAGATGGTGGTGGAATTTCTGTGTATGTTGTGGAGGAATTATTTAGTGGCGTGTTGTGCTTTAATGTAGTTAATAGTAGTACAAAAGGGGAAAGGGACCTTGTTTTTCTGCTTATGCTGTAAACAAGGTTTCAGGGGAAATTCTTTGAAGTATGGAGATCTAAGCTGGCCGGTTTTGAATCCCCCCTGAGGTACTACAGAGGAACAGTAGGTATCTGATAATGTTTGCACTTCGAGTAAATCTTTTTGGGCATCAAACACAGTGTTGACAAACAAGATAAAAAGTGGATTATTTAAAAGCTCTGCTTAAGATAAACAGGATACTCATATGATTTGTGGTGTTGAAGTTTTTACGGTCTCTCTCCAGACTTAGAAAAAAGAAAGTAAAGCAGTGAAGGACTAGCTTTTCAAAGGATTTCTGCTCAGCTCGTGTTCTTACACCAAGATCCGTGGCTGAGGTTTTGAAGACACAAGGGCCCATTAAAATCTGGAGGTGTACTGCAGATGTCTTCATAGGGATTTCATCTCTGCTGCTTTTGTCTCTTTTCAGAAACTGGATATGAGAAGCACAGTGGCATTCCATGACTCATGAGTATTTCTGAAGATCTGGTCTAAATGCTAGATTTTCTTCCAAAAATGCTGGCACCTACCTTTGCTGGACTGGATCTGTCTGTCTGTTTAAATGCACAGAGAAATATGTGAACTACAGTGCTGCAGTACTGAGTCAAAATGGTATACTAAAATATAAGTAGTGCTGACAGTAGCCAGCAGGGAGCACCGTGCTTTAAATATAGCCTCTCAGGACTTCAGTAGGGGTTACAAATTTTGCTACAAACAAGGATAACTTGCACCATGCTATGATAAGCCCAGTTTTATTTTGTTTCCCATTAGCTTTGAAAAAGAAAACAGTAAGAAAACAGTGCCATAAACAGTTGTGAAATATTAGGTTTCATTATAGTTATTATTATATGGCTTGCAAAATATTTTTATGAATGCATTTGGTTTGACTCTGTTTGCAGGATCACATTTGTACTCTTATATAAAGCAGGAATAAAGTTCTCATTCTGTACTGTTAAAAATGTCTCCAAAGTTGGCCTGTTTGTTGACAGGACTATGAAGTTCTCATTACACCTTCCATAAAACTTTTTCGAGATTGACTCTGGCTATTATATCTAAGATGATATATTTGACTTGTTATCCCAGCAGCATCACTGGAGACCTCAGAAGCTGAAAATTATGGAAACTGGAGTTGCAGAAAAATTTAAAAGCCTTCTAGAAGATAGATTTACAATAGTGCTCAAAACAGTGAGTACTGGCTTCGTCACAACTGCTGATAGAGACAAGAGCCCAACAGTGTGCCCAACAGCGCACAGTTTCAACAAAACAAATTTTTAATCGGATTTTTTTCTATATCCGTGGTGCCATTTATATTCACAAAATAAGGCTGTGAAACATAGGAGCACATTCTCAGCTTCCTTTGATTGCAGCAAGACACAGGGCCCCATGCACAACAACACAAGTACTGAGTGTGCTAGAACCAAATACTCGCCATATTGAAACCAGTATGTAACAGCTTGTTACAGCGTGCAGTAACTAGAAGGGGCTAGGGGGTAAGGTCTGAGTTTAGGCCTTGCTCTTCCTCACAAGCAGCAAGGTGATAGAGGAGCTCAGAAATGGACGTAGCAGTAGCAAGCTAGGTGGGACACAGCTGTGGAGGATTGATCGAGCCAGGGCCAGTTCTCAGCTTTCAAGGATTGCTGTGAGCTTCCTGAGAAGAAGGAGGCTTTCTAAAGAAGAGATTTTTCTTCAAATGCATGACCAATCTCTTGTGTAACAGGACTGACCGTCCCTGGCAGAAAAATCTGCATAATGCTACGGGCAAAGCCTCAGTTACACTATTGACCACCTGGAAGCAAAGACAGAAGAGTCATCATGAAATGGTGAGAACACTGCAGATCTACAAAAGGCCTGCTGTCTTCAGCAACTCCTGTCTCTTCAGATCCTTCAACAAGCGTGGAGATAATAAGTGGAAATTTATGCTTTCACTTGGTCCTTTCCAAATGCAATGGACACCTAAATGACAGTGATTTATGATTCCCAATGGCATTTATAACCCCATGTGAATTACATTCTCTAGTCCCTGGGAAACACAATCTTGCAGCACATTGGCCTATGCACTGAATAAGGCTTTCCGTTGTTTCATTGGTGTTGGAAAAAAAACATACAGGTACAGCCATTGACCAGCGCAGTCCTGACCTTAGTGATCTGCCCTATCTCATCTGGAAAAGGAAGAAAATCTCCTCCTGGACAGTAATGTAAGATGTCTGTAATGGTTTAGGTTGAGCTATTGTTGCACCTATTGCCATAGACACAACTGAAAGAATGACAGGTGACTTCAGAAGTTCATACCTGTGAACTAATCTAGGATGCTAAAAATTTAATGCATCAAGAGCTATTCCTCCTTAGTCTGGATGGATTTTCAAAGAAGTACACAGTATTATTTCATAATTCACACATGAGGGCAATCATTCCCCTTGCAAGAACTGAGAATATCAAAGCATCAGCTTAAGAGAATTGTTTCCCAATCATACCTTTCTTGTAAAAAACACACAGGCAGATAAAAGGATGCTGTATGCTTTAAGGAATTATTGAAGACCTCCTTTCCAGTTGCAAAATGCACTCCTCCTAAATGGTCAAGCAGTACTAAAGTTGTTCACTTTCAAATTGTGTGTTACTAACTACAGCCTAGCTAACTGTACCCTGTGGCTTTTATGAGACCAGGAGGACTCTCAGGAAGAAGTGGTCATGACCTTCTACTCTGTTCTGCCTGGTGTCTGGAAGCACCAGACCACAGAACTTGAACCAGCCTGTAGTTTGTTCATGGTCCCAGAAGGAAGCACTGGCTTGCAATGTATTTGGGACTCCTTCATTGCTTCCTTTCTCTCCCATTTCTTTTCTCTCTCTTTCCTTTTTTTGTTTTTGAGATTTTTATGCTTAGGCCAGTTTAAGATAATTGCTCTGACCTTGATGATGAGAACTGGATGTGAAAATGCCATTGATCAAATACCATGTATTTGATGGAGAACCAAAGTTCTTAGAAGGGCCTTTTAATAGTAACAGAAACATTTGAAGACATTTGGAAGTTGTCCAAAATATTATAGCCAGGACATTTTGGAATGGATCAGGAGTGGTAAAATATGATTGTTTCCAAATCCAGAGGACAAAAATCCCCCTAATACTTTCATGTTGCCTCATTGAGAAGTTAAGGTTTTTATCAAGGAGATTGTTGCTGGTTTTCTTGCTTAAATATGCTTCCAATATGCTTTGCATATTGGAAATAAAGTGGGGTTTCAATATCCAGTAAAAATTGCCCTCAAAATTGTTTTCATGTATTTAAAACCAGTTTTGCTAAAGAAAACTAAGAAAAAATCAAGTATTTGAGATTTAAAGTTTTGAATATTTGAAATTGATCCAAAAATACAAAAATAAATATAGAAATGTTTTTAAATCTTTCAGTTAAAATACTGTTTATATTACATAGATAAACTTTTAAAATCCTACAGAGTAGCTGTTAACAGCTAACTTTGTCTTTACCTTAAAAGTATGTAAAGATAAGAATTGATGTAAATGAGATGTGGAGTTCTATAAAAGATTTTATTAGCTTGACTTTGAAAAGACTGAAATATTTCATCAAAGCTTAGCCACTATACAAGCTCTTCCTGCAGAAATGGCAATAGACTTTTAACACATTATATATAGTACATTTGTTTATGGTCAGTGTTTTATGACAAAATATTTCAGCAAAGTTTCAGAGTTTATGCTTTTAATCAGTTCCCCTTTTTATATCTTTCTGCCTGCCAAAAGCAGACTCCATGACCATTATGAGCTGAGCTGTCTTCGCTGCAGAGGGAAATAAAAATATAATGAAGATACTTCACAATGATCTGAGGAAGCTTTCTCTATGTTACAATGCCTGCTAAATATATCAGATCTGTGTGATTAAAAATAGTGTATCAACTGCCTCTTTTCGAAAGGAGGTACTGCCAAACTGTTTCCATTGGAGTCATGCTGGCTATGCCTTCTACACAAACTCTCCTTCAAGTTACTCTGCAAAATGAAAATCTCAAAGAAAGGAGCTACCTCTCTGCAGGAATTTGCTCAGGGCTGGCAAGATGACAGCAGTCTGGCTCTCCCCACTACCCAAGGTTTTCAGATCCTTTTGGAAAAGGACCATAGCCTGGTCTCATTGCATTTTGCAGACCTCTAATAAAATTGCTGTGGAGTGGGCACATTAGCCATTTTGTTTGCAATCACTTGTACCACACCTTCTGTAGTTCAGTTGTGTACCACATCGGAATGGGGCAGAGATGTGGTTTTTTTGCAATGACAACCATGCTATTGTATACATCTGATCCTGGTAGAGTTATGCTGATTTATGCAGCTGAGGAACAGTCCCACAGTATATAAATCATACCTGTCCAGACAGATAGAATCACAGAAATGAAAAATACTGTATCTTGGAATGCAGTCTGTGTAAAATGCAGCCTTTGAGAAAAACAGTCTGTTGTTTAAAGCAGAGACAAGTGCTATTAACAGATAGAAGTTATCTGCTCTAAATAGTGGGTCAACAGGACACAATATATTTGCAAGAAATATACAATTCCCATTTGTGACCATAAACACTGTGGGGTCCACATCTCTACGGGTGAAAACCAAAGTCTGTTAGCATACAGATGTGTGATACCTTTTAAAAACCCTGCAGTATCTTCCTACCTGCTGTGCTTAATTTCAGATTCAAGTGCTGTCATTAAAGGAAAAGAAACCCACAAAACTGTTCTCGCCTTTATCTGTGCCTCATATTGCTTTGGCTATTCCTCAGATATTTTCCTACTGCTGCAGCTCCCCAAACATTTTTTGAATACTTTGTCTTTAGGTTCCCAGCTCCCACTTTTCTTTTTCAAGTTAACACTTGTTTGTCTGACATGTAAAATTGCAACTTTTTAATTGTTTTCTTACAAATAAATTTCTTGCAAGCTTATCTTGGGAATATTCCATAAGGAAAAAAATCTCTACTGTAAAGTTTGTATTTTGAATTGTAAAAAACTCAGTTACAATCTGGCAAGTCATAAACTCCCTTCAAAGATTGGTTACACTGAGCCTAATTCTTGTTTTGATTTATTTGACTTTGGATAGAATGGTATTAAATTAGCAAAGACAAGCAATGAACAAAACCCTGGAGATGAATTAGCCATTGTATCCAGTCCATTAATCTCTTCTACAATTCTTGAGAATTGTGGCTCACCCAGACCCAGAGATCAAATAAAATGCCTAATTGGGAAAATCCTAAACAAGAGTATCCTGGGGAGCTTGAATTTATTTGTCAACTGTTCAAACAACTATGTTGTTTATATGTCTTTAAAACCCTGATACTTTTCCACTACTATATCTTAATCCAGATACTTTAAACACAGGAGGGTGATTGAGAATTGCTTTCAATTAACTGGAATAGTGAGAGACACTGATTCTAAAAACAGATAGTTGTGTTGTGAACATTCTGCCAAACATGCTGAGAATTTTAGATCTAAACATCAGGTTTGAGGGATGCTCTGAAAACTCTTCAAGGGTAGTAGGAAGCACAGCCAATGGATATTCTATTCTTTCGATAGCATTTGTACTAAGCACTGTGATTCAAAAAGAGGAAGAAATACCGTTGCCCTGGTTTCAGCTTGGATAGAATTAGTTTTCTTCCCAGTAGCTGGTATAGTGTTGTGTTTTGGATTTAGGATGAGAAAAATGTTGATAACAGAACGATATTTTCAGTTGTTGCTAAGTAGTGTTCATACTAAGTCAAGGACTTTGCCTTCTCATGTCCTGCCAGCGAGAAGGCTGGAGGGGCACAAGAAGTTGGGAGGGGACACAGCCAGGACAGCTGATCCAAACTGCCCAAAGGGATATTCCATACCATGTGATGTCATGTTATATTACCTGGTTTTGAGTCTGATAGCATCCCATATTCCCATTGGTACTAAAAGAATAGGTAACCTTTAGTCACCTAACATGAAATAATAAATTTTCTGACAGCATCGTGACTCATCAATAACTACCTCTGCTCTCTCTTTTGGGAGAAAAAAGTGTATCGAAAAATCTGTGCCCAGGAAACACAGGCTGAGGTTGGTTTTTTTTCCCCTACTTACATTTTGATGTCCTAATCATCAGTTTAGATTTGATATGGCATAAAGATCATGAGTGCTACCTGAATTGATGTCTCTTTCTTGCTATGGACTATTTCCTGTTCTCAGTGCAATAACAGTGATCATGAGATTACATTAATTTTCTTACAGGATGTACAAATTAGCTCTGGCATGACTGCATTACATATTTTGACAGTATCCAGAAGGCTGTCATTGGCAATTATTTCTCTAATCTAAAGGTATTTTTGTTTAAGTTGCCACAGAGATCTATGTATGACAACCATCTTGTTCAAGTCTATAAAGCTTCCAGAGAGGTTTGAAAAAATCATATTAATGACAATCAGTACTACAGGACAGAAGAAAATCTGTTAGGCATGAAGTAAGTATAGTTGGGGACAGATTAGATGACTTCCTGAAGACTCTTCTTCCATGCCTGTTCCTTAATGATTGCACATCTTTGTCTCCATCAAGTACCAGTCAAGCAATGAAATAATAAATCTAATAGGAACTTTCCAGAAAGGAAAAGGGACAGTTGGACCACATAAGACTGATAAAATACATTTTGTCCACAAATTTGTCCTCTTTTTGTTTCACAGGACTAAAAACTAACACCTTGATGAAAGACAACCCGAGGGAGAAAGCTAGAAAGATTAGGATTATAAAAATCTTGCCCTGAAAAGACCAGAGTGTATAAATCTTAGTTTTTTCAATCTAATATTGAAGGTTTCTCAAGGTTTTCTTCCAAATGTTAAGAAGAAACTAAAATCTTTCTTTTAAAAATAAATTATTTGTATTCATTTCACATTCAGTTTATTTTCACCCTCAAAAAAAAAAGAGTCAAATATACACATGCACAAATTATTTGCTCTTCTTCAGTGCACACCACAGATATTGCTCCCTCTAGTCTGATTTGAAGTGCTAAAATACCCTGTTGCGTACTGTGAAGGAGAACATATTTTGACTCTAATGATGACTGAGATTTATTTATACTGATATTCAGGCATTCAGAGGACAGCAAATAGAATTCAGAAGTTGCTTGCTAACAGGAAAAGAGTTAAAGTTCTCAATGTCAAGTACAGTTCATATTTTTATACATATATAAATTATGCTTTTTTGTTTTCCATATTCATAAATTTTTCTTTCTTGGTCTGTGACTCTTTCGCATTTGTCATTGCTTCCATTATCTCACTTATGAGAAAAAGTATAGATCTGTTTCCTCCCATCTTACCTTCATAATTAACTGCACACAGATACCTTTGATGACTTTTAAATCTTCTGCTGAATCTGTGACAGAAGGACTTATTTGATGCCACTTTTAATGATTTGCTATTATTTATCTGTGCTAACAGAGATATCTTCACCATTTATTTGACTCTAAAGGAATTTTTTTTCCATTTCAAAACATCCAAATCCTCAAATTATTCACTGATATTGCGTATCTGACCAGTACAAATTATTTTTCTTTACACTTTTTTTGTTTTTCATTTTTCAATTCAGTTTGTCCATTAGCTCTTCTCTTTCTGTTATAACTTCAGAGACTACTGTTAATCTCACACAAACAACTTTAGTCAAAGATTATTTTCTGAGCTGTGGTGTTGGACGGATGGGACACTGATCAAAACCACCAGTCTCTATGAACTCCTCTTCCTTGCTACACAGTTCTCTTTCTATTCCTAGGATTGCTTTTGAGGAACTCTTCCTATGTTCAATATTTGTCTTCCTCCCACTTGTGAATACTTGATCTTTTTTGTGTCAAGACACTTCCACTTCACTAGTCTTGGTGAATGGATGACCTCAATCCAGTGTACAGTATTTTCTTCTTCATATGCCTTGTGCTTGAGTCCCTGGTGCTCTGGAGCACTTCAAATGAAGGAACAACAAACAAGTCTGCTTCTCCCATGAATCAGAATCAGTTTTGTCAAGCATGTTCTACAAAGTCCAGTTTAAAAATTCACTTTAACCATAACATGGGAAAGATTATTTGGAACAGCCCAGTGCTTCTGCCTGGAAAGTTGCTATATGCTCTCTGCCTGCCTCTGGAAGTAATCAGCAGTCTCCTTCACAGGGGGTTACTTACGATTCTTCCTATATTTAATTCACTTTAGGTAATCAAAAGCTGAATAAACCCTGGACCTAACCACTCTATTTCTCTGCAGACAGTCCGTCTTTGACCATTATAGAGCACCTTGGTAGTCAGCATGGAGAAAATACTTCAGCCTCTGCTATCTGTGCTGTACCTGTGCTATGGATAATTAGTTGAATTCAGTGATTTCCACTGACAATCTAGCACCCTTCATGATCAGTAAAATTCTCATTAAAACACTCTTTTTGCTGACAAACCTGGCACTGGCAGAGTTCATTAAGTAATTAACTCAGATACCAAACCCTAATCCATAAAATTGGGCATAATTAATAGATCAGGTTATCTATCAGAGGCAGGTAATTTTCCCTTACCCTGGGATGCAGTCAACGGAGAGGCTTTCAAAACTTGCATATGTCCAGACATAGTATGGCACAACATCTGTGATTTACACAAAGGAGAGCCATTGTGTTGCTGTGTGATAGGAATGCCTATTACATGGAAGTGCAGTAGAAAGCCACGACCTTTCTGCAAAGGAAATATGAAATGTTAGTGCAATGAATGGACAATTTTTTCTTCCATGAAGATAAATCACAACACTAACTTTGTCCTATGGCAATTTTATGCTGTACAAGAGAGTAACACAATCAAATCAAGATTTAATTGCAACACATACAGCCTTAGCCAGACATGGAAATATAAAAAACCCAACTGAGATCTTTGACTGTGTATTGGGTGAGCCTGAATAGTTCTTAAAATGGCAACTGTCCCCATGGCAGTTTAATAAATGAAAGAGCTCTGGTTTTGACCACTGAATGATAAGCAGAATATGGCTGTTAGCAGTTGGATAGAAAATTGTTCACCAGTCAAATTTCATCTGTAACACAAGGCATCGAGCATTATAGGGCTTTTCAGTTCTTTCTTGGAAGTCTTAAATGAATTCCTGGGTTATATACCAGAGTGAAATTAGCCAAATACCATCTTTGAATTTGAACCTGATTAGGGAGTAAATCAGGCCTTTCTGTTTAGACTTAAAAGAAAGCTGCTCCATAATCACTCTGCTAATGACAGTCCCAGAAAGAAGACTGATAGATCATTATTCTTTCCTTACAGCCAATGTTGTTGAAAGGAGATCGAACTGCAGTCCTGTGAAAATGTGCTTCTCCTTGCAGATGGCAAGGTAAAAAGGAGGTAGTTTGAAGCCTTTGAAACACAGAATCTGTCTACAGCAGACAACTGACAGAAACCTGATCTCAGAGCGATTACTCAATATCATCTCAAAGTTAGTCATCTGCTATAGCTAGTATGAAGTAAAAGCTGTAAAAACACAGAAAAAAACCGCAAAAAATTCCCGAAGAGAAGAATGGTGCAATTTGGAGCTCCACCAGTCTCAAAACTGTGGAAAAGTGGAAGATGCCTCAAGAAACAGTCTCAAGTTGCGCCAGGGGAGATTCAGGCTGGATATTAGGAAGAACTTCTTCACTGTAAGAGTCGTTAGGCATTGGAATGGGCTCCCCAGGGAGGTGTTAAAAAAACGTGTAGATGTGGGGCTTCAAGACATGGTTTAGTGAGTTTAGCGAGCATGGTGGCATTGGGTATACAGTTGGACTTGATGATCTTTGAGGTCTCTTCCAACCATAACGATTCTATGATTCTATGATTCTATGACCAGAGAATATTGAAACAACATTTTATTCTGTATCTGTAAGCTATTGGGTCCTGTGAAAAGGATGACATTCAGAGTAATAATATTTTTCACAGTGTCTAGGTGTGAAGCAGTTGCTGTGCCTAATAGTTTTCAGTTAGTACATCCAGGAGTAGCTGACCATAAAATCATACCAAAAAAAGAGAATAATTTAAATCAGAAAGATAGAATAATTTATGACTGATCTGAAGCTAAATTTGAATCCACTTTTATAACTGTTATACTTTTTACAATTTTTACAACGGCAAGTTTGATATTTGATTAAGGAACAAAACTTGCTTCTCTGGGCAACCTGTTTCAATGTTTCACCACCCTCATCATAAAAAAATTCTTCCCTATGTCCCATCTAAAGCTACCCTCTTTCAGTTTAAAACTGTTTTCCCTTGTTCTGTCACTACAGACCTTGGTAAAAAGTCTTCCTTATAAGCCCCTTTTTTATATTGAAAGGCTGCAATAATGTCTCCCTGGAGCCTTCTCTTCCTCAGGCTGAACAACTCCATTCTTTCAGCTTTTCTTCATAGGAGATGTATTTATTTATCAAGAAATTCCCTTTCCTTTCCCCAGGCAGGCTAGCAAGTATTTTTTTCCTGTTAGCAAGAAATCAATTCTGGAATCAGAAACATTACAGAACAGTCAAACTTCTAGAGGGGAAGGAGGGAGTTACCTGCCCGAGTACTACTAGGTTGTCTCTCTCTTAAGGTTAACTCTGGTCAAAAAAAAGTTTAATAAGATTAGATAGACCTCTGATTTTGATCCTCTATGTCTGTGTCTGCTGATTAGGAATTAATTTTCTCTGAATCACACTGAACTGTGTCTCACTGAGATCTTTCTCTAGCTCTGAAAGGCAGAACAAAACTTCAGTGAGGTTACTAAAATGAACATGAAAAAGAAGTGATACAGAAAGTCTGCATGATATGTCATCAGTTATCAGATGTTCTATGCAGTAGGTGGCTGCTCCAAACTTACCACAAAAGACTGTAAAGATGTAAAAGTATGATATGCTTCCTTTGGTACTTTCAAGGGTACTATATGTTAGAGAGAGACAAATAAAGAGTAGTGAAAGATGGCTGCACTTTATTCATGGATAGGGTGTAGCAACAATGCAGATTAAAAAGAATACAATATTCTGTCTATCATTTCGAATTCTGGAGACTGACTTGTCACTTTAATGGTTATCTATAGCTAGATGGATATATGAAAAAGATATTCAGTAAGATTCTAGTAATTTTGAAAGAATATAGATATCTAAATTTTAGTTTGGATTACTTGAACGTCTTCTGGAAATTGAGCTAGATAACTCTCAGAAGTATATTGTCTCATTATATTGCATGCCTATACAATCCCTTCCTAAAGTAATACAAGTAATGGTATTTTGATGTACAATCAATAATATCAGCATCTTTGTCCTAGAGCCATCAAAAAACTTGACAAATATTTGTAAGTCCTCACTGTGCACGTTAAATAAATAATCTATGGATAAATAGTTTAATGGAATACTAAAAAGAAGTAATTTTGTGAGAATGGCAGGGTTTTTAAAGTACAAATCTACAAAAATTTAGGATAAAATTTGGGGAAATACTTTCTGACTCTAAGTAAGAACTTAGATTTACTCACTTCCCAAGCCCCTAATCCTCAAACAATCAAGGCAAAGAATACTAGATGAAAACATCAAAAAGTGGAAAGACAGAATCATAAATGCAAGGGAACAGTGAAAAAAGAATTAAAAAACTCCCATAAAACTCTAGTCCTCTCTCTATATATATCCTATATATTAAAAACATTTCTTCTATTCCCAGTGTAATTGGTAGTTAGTCCACATGTAACTAAGTATATCCATAGTCTTATTAACTGACAAGGATTACTCACATGTTTACAGAAAAAAAAATTAATCTCTTTTATGTCTGGGATTAATCTCTTTTATGTCTGAGCTTCTGTTACAGAGGGACACCTTGGATTTTATAAACTCCTCATCCACAAGAATGGAATTATGCAACAGTTTGTATGAGAAGAGAGAAACTCTTTAGCTTGAGATGACTGAAGGGTGATATCAGGTGTAGAGTGAAGGTCTGCAGAGTCACAGGGGTGAACAGAAAATTATTTAAAAGTTACAGGTAACATTTTTAAAAATAATAAAATGAAGCACCTTTTTTATACCATACGTAATGAAACTGTAGAATGCACAGCCATAGGATGTTATGAAGTCCAAAGATATGAAGAAGTTGAAAAGACATTCAATAAAATCACAAGGGATAGAACTAGTGATTTTGCTTAAATGCAATGAGCTGAATTCAGCCTCTTGCTCAGAGATATTTAAATTGATTAATAGAAGTTAAAAGAGTATCTATGGAAGAATCACTTTTATTATCTACACATTTAATATGTATATTTTCTCTGACTTTCTACCATAAGAAAGGGAAGGCGACTGGGCTAGATGAACACTTGGTCTGATGCAGTATGTCAGTCTCATGTTTTCCTGAAAAACATAGAGGTTACTGTTCACCAATATTTGTCTTCTTTACATCCTATATTCCCCGAGCTTTGGGTTTTTTTTTTTATTTCTATATCATCATATTCACAAAATTCTTCTACTACAGAAGAAATTGAGAGTTTCATTGTCCTAACTTTGCTCCAAAATCTTCCTGTGAAAGACTGGTCATTTAGAAGAGCTTCAGGAAAGTGAAGAGTCTTACACCACGTGACACAGGGTAAACCATTAAAAAATGAAGCAGTGTGTTTTAAATTTTCCCTGTTGTTGTAACTCAGAAGTCAAAGTTTTACGGATGAGAGAGAACTATCACTTTGTATAATGATGGCAAAATATCCACCATATAAAAGTATAATGATTTTTCTCGGGGATTATTTTTCTGATTGTAGCAAAAAACTCTTAATCTTCATGATGGATCATTGCAATTCAAATTTTTGAACTATTAAAAAAAAAAGATTCTCCCTGAGGTTGAAAAGTTTGCCTCCTTCAAACTACAAAGCTGCACATAGTGTACTACAGAGTTTTGGTTGTTATTTTTTTTAAAAATCATTTTCTTAACCAGTTTATCACGCTTCTTGGTGGGACAAGTGGCAACTTTTCAGGATTCCCCCCAAATTAGGGGACTCTTCAGAGCTACTGTGAAATAAGAAAAAAGTGTAATAACCATCTAAGAGCAATTTAATTGTAAAAATAGTTAATGGTTTTGAACTAATGAGAAAGGAACCAACAGGCTGGTTCTGTGCCAAGTAGCTCTATATCCTCAGGGAAAAATACATTCCAGAGGAGGATTGATCCATTGCCTTTCTGAATCTTTAGCAGATCCAACAAAGGCAACATACTGAAACTAAAAAAAATCACTACCTGTTCTTATGAACTTTTGTTAATGTACATTTCACAGAATTTTCCTACGGTTCTGATTATTGCTTAATTTCTTATTAAGAAGGTCACTCTTTTCTTTACTTTACAATTTAGCAGTGTGGAGATATAGATGTTCCTACACAATTCACAGGGAATGGTTCTTTGTTGTTAAAAATCCCCTGAATCATATAATAAACTCTTCTTTGCTAATGATGCCTTTTACATGATTTGTGTTTATGTGAACTATTTTAACTTTCACAGCTTGCAGATATGAAAGACATTAATTTAAAAAAAAAGTATGGAACCGAAGACAATGTCTCATACTTGCAAAATTTTTCGATAAAGGACTATTTTGAAAATGGGTTGAGATTATATCCACTGACATTTCCTGAAGGCTTCTCTTTTTTCGTGTTCCAGTCCTTGCACATTCACAGTTATCACTGGGATTTTTTTCTTTGTTTGTTGTATTAAAAATGTCTGATCTGGAAATTTGAGAGAAGGTTTAGTTTGGAGTTTTTTTCCTAAATTTTGTTTGAATGAGTAATGACTATGTAACATATGACATAGCAGAGGAATGACTGTAACATAACCCATGGTGCTGAAGAATTTATAAGATGTCAGTATTTTTATTTTCTAAGAGCTGATAAACATTTCCTACTATTTTGCAATAACATGGATCACAGAATTTAGCATTGTGCTAAATCATACAATTGGAATGTGCTTGTCTTCAAGTAGCACTGTGGACTATTTTTTTGGTATGAAAAGTCTACAGGTCTGGCAATCTCTTGGAATAAATGACCTGAATAAACTTTGATTTTGTTTTGGACATAAATAGTCATAGGACGGAGTAAGGATTAGGCATGAAAGAGGTATCTAATCTTGCTAGGTCTAATTCCAAAATCTACTGTCCTTGTGCTATTAAGGATGTGCCCAAAATCTGTCTGAATCAGAATAAGAAATCATGGCTGTAATTGATATTTCCTGTATCACTTGGTACATCCAGAACTGTCTGCTGACAAGGTCAGAACAAGCAGTTATTTTAAAAAAATAGTTTGTAGGATGAATTTATGTATACAAAAAATCTGCACATTTTCGTAGAGTTTCTGGCTTTGCCAGTAATTTATATAAATTCATTCAAAGACCTTAACACAAAATATGACTGCATTAAATAATCTAGTTTACATTATCTTTCTGACACAATGTTTCATTTTTCTCCTATTTCTGAAGATTGCATACTGTTTTGAATTAAGATTGATGAATTATGGATAGAGGAAGACGCATGAAATTTTACGTGATCTGGGGCATCCTTTGAAAAGTGTAAAATGATGCAAGGTCTTTCACTAAAACAAATAGGTGTTCAAGTAGGAATTTTGTCATAAGTGGGCCAGACTTATAATTTTGACACGAAATGGCAAATGAAAGCATGTTAGCCTTATATCAATTATAGTTTACATGTCATTGTAAGAGGAATACCAGAATGAATTTCTGTTTTTTCTTTTCAGGAAAGCATGAACTCAGGCTATTCAGTCCTCAAGAGATTATTTCCAGATCAAAATTCTTATTTTGCTCTGACTGTCTTATCTCATTTCTAGGCTGAAGTGATTAACTCCTAGTGAGTTCTTCACTGATACAAAATGTTTCTTTTACAATCTGTCTTAATACTAATTTATATTCTCCAGGGATCTAGGCAAGACGAGTGAACTTTGGATCTCTGAACAATAGCAAACTGGCAACTACAAGTTATTAAATATAATGGAAGAACTATTCAGGCTGCTAGAGGTGACAAGTGAGATGTCAAGGGATGATCACCTTAAGATAGTTGGTCTCTGCTTTAGCAGTCACAGAAGTGAAAATATAAAGCCTTATACCTGTATTTTTCTTCGGTATTGCCTTTCAGGTTTATACTCACAATAATTTAGTCCTTTACATACTCCTTTCATACATGAGCAAACTATGTTAATGTAGAAAGCTTATAGATCACTTAGTAGTTTTAGGGCAGGTGAATCTCTTGACAATATTCAATGACACAAGCAATGCAGGTAGATAGTATTTATTTCTCTCCTGTTACCAGTAACATTTTAGTGCTAGTGGAAGGTATTCCTGCCCATGGCAGGGGTATTGGAACTAGGTGATCTTCAAGGTCTCTTCCAACTTGAACCATCCTATAAGTCTATGAAAATGAAATGCTAGTCTTTTTTAAAATATAATTATACAGCTTTTAATTGAACTCCCAAAATACTTTTAAAATTACTTTATAGCTGCAGTATACCCTGAGGACCAGTGCCTCAGTCATATATATATGTGCCCTAATGGCACACAGCATGGCTGTTACCCATCCCATGTGCCCTACCTTCCTTTTTTCTGAAACCAAAATGTGTGATCTTGCCCTGCTTGTAGAACCAGGACATGGCAAAGGAACATACCCTAGAAGCTGGGCAGTCTTTTGGGGCTGTCCCTTTAGACATAGCCTCAGCTTTCAACGGTAGGTGGGATTCTTCTCATGGCACTCATTTCTTACACAGACTGAGATTTTACCCCGACATTTGTAAATCTAATAAGATCTCAAACAAAGTACAGTTTAATGCGTAGAATATACAGTGTTATCTTGAGATAGTCTCATGTTTAATTGAAGAAAAGGAAGAAAAGAAACCTTTCTCTGCGTCTGTACCTATCCATTCCCTCTCTTTTACTCTTCTCTTTTAGTGGTGTTCTTTCTGCTTTTCACATTGCCTAACTGTATGCAAAGAAGTGCATACTAATTATATATTTTCTGAGCAAATCACATGGAGGAGGGTCATAGAATGATCATCCATGAAGAGAAATCCAAGATTTAAAGGTCTCTCATTGCCTAGCATTTCCTCATTTTAAATTGCATAGCAAGTCAGGATTAAATATTAAATAATTAATTTATTTGCTTATTGATCCTGTGTTCACAACATGGATGCCCTATGTGAATGGCAAGCATGAGGAGCACAGTTAGGAATACACAAGCCTGATTCGAGATCACTCAATGACATGAACAGGGAAAGAAGCAGTTCCGTGAGTAAATCTTGCATGACATCTTGCACTCCCAATATTTCTAATACATATTATAAATGCAACAACACTAGCACATACTAATCACTTTGTGTGTTCATGAAAGGCACCACTCTGGACTTTATTTTTATGATTGTTGCCCACTCTTCTTGTCTCAGTGGCTATTTCTAGGAATAACAGATTTCATTACACATGGAAACATGCATAAGATTACCAATTAATTATTTTTAGTTATTTAACTACATTTTGTATTGTTCTGCCTGATAAAGATAGCTGGTTATGTCACTCTATTTCTCCTGACAAAAACTGAAACATGCCCCAAGTCTCATGGTCTGCTTATGAAAACAAACACAAGTGTGTCTTAATGCAAAGCAAACCACTATCCTAAAAGTATTCTGACCACCATGTTCCAGTGACTACAGCAATATTTGATAAAGACCTCTGTAAGAACTGCTAATGCAATTGCACAAGACTGTATTGCACTTCTGACAAACATTGCTGAGGCACTTCACCTAGCAGACACTGAGTAATATTCCTGATGTTTCATGATTTTGCCTCACAAACATTTGTCCTATGTATCTCAATTCATCAGTGTGCTTCATAGACTTCAAAAAGACAAATACAATGGCAATGTTGCCATGTATAAGCAGATGCCTAAAGTTAATGTATTTTCAATCTAATAATAAAGAAAGAAAGAAAGAAAGAAAGAAATTTTTAAAGAAGTAATCCTTGCCAGTGTGCACATTTTTTAATGAGGGAAATTGCACAAAGCAGGTCCCGTTGTAATGAAGGAAGTTGTACCATTAGCTATTATAAGATCTCTGTATTTTATTTTTCTGCAGCAGAAAAGCCCCAGGTCTCACGAACAGCAATTGCTGCAATCTAAACCTTTGATCTTTCTTGGAGGATAAGTACTGTTTAAGTACTTTGCCAATGTCCACATCCCATCTAAGCTATTTGAACTTCTGCGTTGACTGTCAGAACTTGTGTCAACTCCGAAACAAGACAAGCCCAATAATTACAACTATAATTATTTCACATAAAAAAGGCAAACTTTAAAATCACATTGTTTGATTGCCAAGACTAGTGTTTCCCCAGGAAAGCTGTCTGTGCACGTTGTAAGACCATGGAAAAATGTGGCTATCAGGGCACCACAGAAGCTGGGGGCTGCAGCGCAGGTGATGCAGAGCCAAAGCCAAGAGGTTCATTGTAAAAGCAGCTCCCAGGACAGGAGGAAGCAGCCCTTGCCCTCTTGTGAGGTCTGTGCTAGTCCCTCGATCTCAGCTGCTCTCAACAACTGCTGTTGAGATGCCTGGTGGGGTCCACAACCTGGAGATCCAACTGCCTGTCCCCCAGGAGACATTTACTTGGGAGCCTGACTGGTATAGCCATACTGATAGAAAGAAAAGTCTAATTTAAAACAAAAAATATTTAAAATTTGTTTACTTATACTTCACAAGCTCTGAAGTAATTTTCAAGGACAGATTTGTGTCAGAATTTCACGCCCAGATTTTTGGCATATGATGTATACTATACAGAAATCTTTCTAGGACAGACTTACAGTACTTCACTGTAATAACACCAGGCAATCCACTTAACTGGCAAGAATGATATTGTTTTAATTGGAAACTGTCCTGGTTTGGCTAAAACAG
>NW_009629320.1:5969-19940 GCF_000690535.1 Cariama cristata | reverse complement strand
AGGGGCAGCGCCCGCCCGCCGCTCCGCCAACGCCGCCGGGGCGAGCTCGTTGGGAGTGAGCGAGGAACTGAAGAGCTCAGAGCCTCTGCCCTCCCCTCCCGGCCTGAGCTTGGCTAAAAGAGAACCATAGACTCATTAGGGATGGAGAGACCTCAAAGATCATCAAGTCCAACTGTATACCCGATGCCACCATGCCCGCTGAACCCACTAAACCATGTCTCGAAGAGACCCTTCCTATCCCATGCCCAACGGAGATACCTGTAATTTAAATGTATGCACACATACATCTGCTGCTCTCAAACACGTCCGCTCTCCTAGCAGAGCTTGCAACTCGCAGCTTTGCAAACCCGCTGATACTTCACAGTGCAGTCAAAAGTTTAAAAACCGCAATTAGCCGAGTACAGACATATGCAAGGAGACAGCACAATAATTAGTGAAAAGCAAACTGGATACTTCAGAGTTTAAACGATATAACACGTAATCGGTACATAAGTAAGAATATTTGGTTTTTTACTCTATGTGGGGTCACCTACTGCTTTCACTGAACAAAGCTGTCACTGTCATTCCATAAACGGAATGGGCTTCTGCTGCTTAAGCCAATTATTTTCTCACCAGAGATCAGAGTATCAATAAAAATGAACAAATAAGCCGTTTTTGATCAGCTGAAGTACTGGTTATGTGGGATTTTTATCATATTCTTTATTGCAATAAACATAAACAGAGTATCGCATATGCATCAACACTGCCAGCTCTTGTAATTTTTCTGAGCATTTGATGACAGCTGATGATGTCTAGAGACAGGGCGCTTCTGGGGGGGATTTCTGTGAGTCTTTTTAACATAGGTACAAGTGTTGACCCTGGGGTTGCAGGCACCACCTGTAAGCTTACATCTGGGTGCTAGGTTACAAGTGAGGGCTTTTTGATCATGCCAAAGACCATACCACTGCTTCATCACTTTCATAAGCCCAGGCTCTTGCTCTTCTCCCGATTTGCCCGGGTCCATCAGCCAGCAGGAGAAGGCAGCTGTCCCCAGTGACAGGGGCACGCGGCTCGCTAGTGTCAGTAAATCCAGCACGGGTATCAGATGAAAGTGGTCTTCGTGTTGTTTTAAAGATCTGCTAATCCGTATCACATTCCCGTATTTCCTATTTTGGTAGCCCGCGATGCATTCTTAGGGAGAGCACACGGGATGGTCTTTAACGCCTGGTAATAAGTTGTCGAGGAGAAACCACGGTGACAAGACAGGTTTTGTATCATCCCGTATGTAGACAACAGTTGCAAGCACAGGGAAACCTCTCCTTGTGGTAGAAGCTAGCTCTGTATTTCTGGTGAACTTGGGAGGGTCAAATGAATACACGCGTCGTTTGGCACATTGCTATCAGGGTGTGCAATACGCACCCAATAAAACTTCAGCTATAAAGGCTGAAACTGATTTAAAGATCTCGCTGAAATCAATTTAACAATGCTAGTGAATGGGCACAGCAATCCTCCTGATCCCCCAGTCACCGAGAGGTTCAAGCGTTTTCACTCGGGACCTCGTGGTTCGTTCATGTCAGCTCTGAGGGCTGACGAGCAAGGGCTCGTCAGGTGGATTCAGTCTCCTTTGGGGACATACGGGAGGTGTCCCTGTCCTGCAGAAGGGGATTGCTTTATATGAGGTTATATCCAGGTGGACGTGTTCAGAACAGCTCAGTAAAAATGTGACTCCTGTACATCCAAACAGCGTTTGGCAAACTCTGACTTTATGAATTTATATCAGACCTGATCTGTCTTTCCGAAGCGGCTGCGTCACTGCACGCCAAGTTAGTGCAGAAGATAATGGAGCGTATTATGACAGGCGAAAATACGGACGAGCACTTCAACGTACGCACAAGCATCCCCTGCTTTGCATTTCAGATAGGAGTAATAGAAAATTCTTTAGATTAAAAATGCAGCATCTGTTGAGGTCCATCGGCTCCAGCCACCCTCCCTTTATGTCGCTGCCTGGCAGTGACATAAACTGGCTCCTCCACAGCCTTGCCAGGGAAAGGGGAGGGGACGGGCACAGAAATGCACGGCGGAGGTCAGGGTATCCCCCTTTCAGCACAAACCTCCCACCCTGGTCCCCCGGAGAGGACTCGGTGGGAACAGCCTTTCCTGAAAGGCTCTTGAAATATCCCTGACTTAGGTCAGGCATGGTTCTGCATTTGGGCTGAGAGCGTTGCAGTCAGAAACTGATAACCATGCCCTAGCCATGAACACTGTTTACACGAGCAGTAAGAAACACAAACAATCAAGTATCTAATAAACTTATGCAAGGCTGTTTTAAAGGAAATATGATTTTCCTTAATGAAACATTCTGTAAGGCTTAACTTGATCTGTTCTCTTCAGTTACTTCATCCCTTGGGAATAAGCACATTAAAACACTGACGATCTGTACAAGAAAAGGCATTACAATGCCATTATCAATACAAACCAATTTAAAATGCTTCCAATATTTAGAGAGGAGCTACAGCATGATTGCAAACAAAATCTCCGATCACTTTTTCAAACAATATTTAATCTGTCCTATAGCCATGGCTCTGCAAAAGCCACATCTGCAAACAGAAAATACAGTGTGTAACTAAAGTTGTCACTACAGCTGAGCAAACACATTCCAGCTAATATTTTACTTATTAAGTTTCACTTTTTTGGTTTTGGAATATGTTCAAAAATCAGGTCCCAGAACTTGCAAACGTCTTCAACAGTGATTTTTTTTCTGGGTTTCTCCATTCAGTGGAGAAACCTGGCAGGGTCAGGTGCAGGAAATTTGGGTACAGGAAAATTTCTCTCTCCCGGAGGCGATGGTTTATGTCAACAAACAGCACGGTGGACACTTGGAATATGGTATTGGAATTCAGTTTGGTTTTATGGCTGTACAACATAAGCAGATGTACTGACACTGATTTCAAGCCTCAGTTTGATTTCAAGCCATCGAGATGTAGATGGTGTGAAGCGGGGGAAGATCTGCGTGGGATGGTAATCCCACGGACACGGCTGGCAGGGAGCGGGCAGGAGGGTGACGCATGCGTGCTGCGGGGACGTGGGACATTGGCAGCGAGGATGAAGCAAGCCGGTGCCAGGCTGTGCCAGCAGGCAGCTTAGTGACAGCTTCACCTGCGTGGAGAAGAGCGGGTGGCAGCAAACCCCCACGGCAGAGAGGCCACCAACGCTCGGTCCCACGGGGATGCGCCGTGGGGGGACGGTCCCCAGGGTTCCTGATGGGGAAAAGGGATGGTGTAAAGCTGTAACCTGCTCCCGGTAGCCAGGACCCAGCCACCAGCAGGCAGTCCAAGGCCCCACCAGCTTGGAGATCTCCACCAGGGATGGAGAGATGGGGTCATCGCTGCCGAAAATGCCGGGGGCAGAGGGAGACCCCTTTCCCATTCCATAGACCAGGGGGCTGCGGTTTTGAAGATGATGTTTCAAACACAGCATAAAGTGCAAGAAGTTAATATTTCAGAGCTCTTTAATCCCCTCGTTCAGAATCAGCAACACAAACTTTCGAATATCTATGCTTGCAAGCGAGAAGGCGGCAGCCTGGATCAGCGCGCTGTGCCTTTCCTCTGTCACCACCTCGCTCCCCATCAGGTAACCAGAGAGAAAAAATACGCTGTCTAAAGCAAGGAGGCAGCTGCAAGGATGCGATGGAGTCAGTTGCTCTTGTATGCAGTGTTGCGATGTTTTTCCATGAATTATTCTCTACTCATCCCCACTCACCCTGTCCCCATTAGCACTCCAGCATCCGCACAGAGGAGAGGCCGGTGTGTGTCCCTCGGCGGCGCGGTGCCAGGCAGCCCCGGCACTGCACACAGCCTACCCTTCCTAGGTACTCCGAGGAAAAACAAATTAGCTCAAACACCTCTGGCTATGGCACAGCCTTCTCAGTCAATGTCATCTTATCCAGGACAATTATGGAAAATTCTAATTATCAGAAATAGGTGGCAGGGCACAATTTTTTGCGCTCCAGGGGATCCCAAAAGCCCCTTCTGCGTCAGCGCGGCTGTCCCAGCAGGAGGGGGCATGCCAGCCCCGCAGGGATGAGACACCTCGCACCCTTTGGAGATGTGCCCCCCTGGTCCCACAGGCTGCCGGGGTGCCCCTGCAGCCCCCCAGCCAGCCCCCACCACACCCTCCAGCCCAGCCGCCACCAAAACCCTTCGCATTCTCGACTAGTTTCCCAGGAAGCAGGAAAAAAAGTGACCGAGAGCCCTCAGCGGGGACTTGCGGAGATGGGGTCCCTGGTGCCAGGTCCCTGCCGTGGGAAAATGCCTCCATCCCGCTGGTGCTGTGCTCCCAGACCTGCTGCGTTTTAAGGGCGGCAACGGTGTCTTCTAAATCACCGTGGGCTTTAACGAGCAGGAGGGTGATTTGCACATTTGCATGCGAGAGGAATGAGTAATGGCAGCAGGCACGAGGGAGGAATAAATGAACCTGATTATCCCTCCACCTGCAACCGGCGCCTTTGCCCTTATGCCACACGTTTGCATCGCCTTTCATGGAAACCTCCCCTGCAGCCGATATTGCCAGGGTGTACATGTCAAATGCATCAAGGACAGGTAACAAACCAAGATTCATTTTTGCTGGTCCAGACACCTCATCACAGTCAGACCTCAGAAATACGTACCCTTGTTAGGAGTAAGCTGGGTAGACACTTACTCAATGTGATTTAACCCCTGGGAAATGTTGTTTTCCCCAGTCTAAAGATCTCAGCTACCTACAGCTTGTTTCAAACGCAGGAGGCACTGGGACTCTCCTGCTTTCTGGATTGGGCTCTAAATTAACCACCATCACCAGAGACTGGCACAAGCTTCCCGGTGACCAGCTGCACACAGCAAACACCCTGCCGAGAAGGAAGATCAACGAGCCACATCAAACCTCACCCCTCCGAGAAGATGCTACCAACTGCAGCCCCCAGCAGACACGAAGCCAAAGCAGAATCAAGGCTGGCACACAAGAGACTTGCCTGAACAGATGCTCGCCAGTCCTTCCCCTGAGTACGTGACGTGGGGCAGGAGAAACAGTACGGAAAGTGTACGCAGGTGCTTTATGCCAAACACTGGTATCTTTGCACAAAAACTAGTACTATGTAGTAGGTGTAAAATACTCAGGTGGACATTAATAATTTGTAGCAGCAGATTTTTTTTTCTATAAAAGAATAGATAAGCTTATAAATTATGATGAAAATATAATCACGACAGGATTGGATAATAAGTATCAGATCCTTACTGGTGTAAAAGTGGGGTCAATCTGGATTTATTCCAGTGCAACCAAGACCAGAAACCTGCCTTAGCATCCTCGGTCACGCCAGGTGTCCGGGGCCCATTCAGCACTCGGGACCCAGAGCCAGGGGAGGTTTGGGAGCGGCTGCCTTCCCCGCTCGCCCTGGGGACGGGGATGGGGACAGGGATGGGGACGGTTTTCCCCTGGGGGTGGCTGGGCTGAGCGCGCAGCACCAGCATCTCTGCAGGGCTCTGGCCCGTGGCTCCCCCAGGCTGGGACTGAACCCTGCACCTCTCGAGGAGAACATCAATGGGTCTAGTGGGAAATACAAGGGCCACTGGGAAGGAAAGAGCAAAGAGAGAGGGGGAGGTTTTAGGCAGAAATAGGGCTGTTTTCAATCTAAAGTTACAAGGAAAGGAGATTCTGAGAAGACTTGCGCATGTGCACAGACACACACGTACAGGCACGCATGCACACACAGGGAAAGAAAAGATGACAAGGACAGCAATAGGAACAATAGTCAAAAAGTAATTTGTTCTTAACCTGTTCAAAATAAAAATAACTAGTGTACAAGTTCACTCCTTGGACCATCTGCATCTCATAAGCATAAGTTAAAATCCTGACACCATCTGTTCAATTGGAATTTTAATACTGTACCAATATGCCAAATCACAATTATGCTAGCAAGGACAGCAGCCTCGCGATTTACCGAACAACTTGCTGCCGCACTTTAATGAGAGGGGAACGAAAAGCAGCCAACTCGGAGGAAGATGAATCGGGATGCTTGCTGCTCACCCTGGAGCGGGGGGAACAGGCTCTCCAGGAGCCCCCCTCACAGCCCTAACATACACGGGCAACTGGGGTAGGACATCTGAGGGCTGGAAAACAAAGAGAAAAAATTCTCTGGGTTCTCATGGAAAACTCATGGAATATATTTTGTTCTCAACAACAGCAGCACGTTTGCCACCCTGCAGAGCTGGCAGCCCCAACGAAGCCCTTCCAGAAGAGAGATCCATCACCGCTGTGACGAGGTTTTCAGGTGCCCTGTGCCCTGGCACGACCCAACGCCCGTTGTCGGGCCGTGGCGGTGGCGGTGGCTGTCTGGTCCTTCTGCAGCTCTGCCAGGCACCAGTCACTCTCACCTCCACGACTTCTGCTTCTCTCTGTGATGGACGCAAGAGGAGACGCTGGGACTCCAGCAAGACCCAGAGTGGCTGGCCTTGTGAATTCAGGGATGAGTTTGGATTCAATGGCAAAGAATTGTCTTGTGAAGCGTCTAAAAAAACCTACCTTGCTAAATTAGCCTAGCAAGATTTATATGGTCTTTTAAATAATTATTACTAGAGAGGCTGTTGAAAGCCTTTCCGTATTTTTTATTGGTCCTAGTGGGAAAAAATCCATTTTAAAATGGAAATTAATATAATATCTGCCCAGCCTTCTTCAGTGATTTTTTTTTTTTTTTTTTGCTTAGCAATATTGTAGAGTTACAAACCATACATCATGCCCTGTGCTTCTTAGGATCAATTTCTTCAAGAAAGAAAAAGAGAAATGTGTTCCCTTACCACTGCAGGATATAAAGTGAATGAAACTGAGGGAGGGGAGGAAGGCAAAACACTGTCAAGCAAGTAAATCTTAAAGACGTAGCACATAGCCATTTTTTCCTGATCAATGGAACTACGTAGGCATGTTCACAAAATTTAATTAAGTCCTGTTCCCCAAGAAATCTATGTGCAATGTTCCCCTGCAATTATTTATTTACTATCTGCCATGTAACTTTTAGCTTGCATCCAGAAAATGATAGGTTTCTGCTGCATCTTCATTAGCAGGCATGCAGTAGGGAGGCTGCTTCCCAAACAGTTTGTGGGAAGGTTGTTCTTCTTTTGATGTCTGTAGGTTGACTGTCTTCTTGCAAAGAAAATCTGTTAATGTATTTAGATGCACTTCAAGCACGATGCCATTTTACCAAAGCCACTAGCAAAAGTTGGAAAAGAAATGTACAAATGATGACAATTCAGTTCCGCTGCCAGCAGCCATGAAGGCTGTGGGAGCCGATGCCTATTTGCACCCAGGCTTGGTTTGATCCCGAGTCTGTTGTTGCTGGATTGTGAATACATAAACTCAAACCTGGATGCTACGGCAGCGAATTTATCTGGTCATGGCACAGCGCGCAACGCCCCATCAAAGGGGATGGGAAACTTCTCATGGCCAGGGAGCCGCGCAGCCTCAGACAGGAGGTCGGAATCCCTCGTTTCGTCTGTTGACACCAAAAGACTGCAGGGATGCCCGGGTGGTCCTGCCCACCTTGGCTGCTAACGTGCCACTGCTTTGGACCAGCCTGACTGGAAATGTGGGCTGCTGTTAGAGAAGAAAGGACGCAATTAAGAGCTTCAAATGGATCATCTTCTCCAGTCCTTCAAGTTTTGGCACAGGAAAGGTTATTCCGACTTCTTAAACCCAGAAAATCTTTAAGAAGTAAATACTGATGCTTCCTAGGTATGAGTAAAGTATATTGAAGATTTAAAAGTGGAAGTAAGTTAGAGCAGGGTTTGATTCTTCCCATTAATGACCTCCAACAGATCTGCCAGCCTCAACAGGACGCAGACTACCATGGGCTGTCTAATCCCATACCTGGGAAACTTTGTTTCATCTTTATAATGGGAGGTAGACTTCATTTCTAGTCATTGCCCATTCTGCAAGCAAAAAAATAAAAATAAAAATCCAAACCAATTAACAGATATAAAACAGGAAAAAAAACTAGTTGTGACATCCATTTTTATTTTAAGTCCAGATAGTGTGACAATACTGTCCTTCTTGGGAGGGAGGTTACTTTATTTATTTATTGCTATCATGAAGGATGTCAAAACCAGTGCACCGAACAAATACTATTGCTACTAAGCGTTCACCTTTACAATAACATGTGAAAATGTTCATTGGATTTCTGAAATCAGAAGCACCCTGCCCAGGTTGGAAGAGGTGAACTGGCCTTAGCAAAAAGTGACCCAGCGGGGAGGGACCTGGTCTCACCCCAGCAGTGGGGGTGTCACCCAGTTGTGGAAATTCTTCCTGCAGACCAAACGTAACCCAACTGTTCAATCCCTCTGCAAAAAAATGGCATCTTTTGACTTCTGCCTTCACCTACAGGCCTCTTTAAAGCAACAGATTCTTTAATCAAATCTTCACTGGTGGAAGCATTTTTATCAGCATCCTTATTTAAATATTCTTTGTCTACTCAAAGTAAGGCAGACCAGCTTTCTATCTGCTCTGACTTGAACGAAGGGAATGAATTATTCCTCACATAACATCAGTGCATTGACTTGAGAGAATAGAGGATTTGTTCTCTTGAATGCTCACAAATGAATGAAATCAAGAATACCTAGAAATGACTCTTCCTCCAGCTAGGAAACACGTGCTTTGGCATCTTGATAATTGTGGCTTCACCGTGGAAAGTAAAGACACCCTTGGGCTGCACGTGGTTTAGGTTAAACAACATCCAAGGGAATGAAAGAATTTAATTGAGCCATGGGTACAAAACCCCTCTAACTGACAAGTCTTGTGGTTTATGAGGTGATGGCAGGACTGAGAGAAACTCATGCTATCAAAAAATGGCAGGAATGACAGACGGGTAAATCAGTGAGAGAAAAGCGCTCAGGTGATAGCAGGTCACGATCAAACTAATGAGACAAAAGGAACCCAACTTCCAAGAAATTGTTAGCAACATGTTTCCGATAGTGACTTCTCAAGAAGGGAGGTACATCACATATATTTGCTGTGTTGAACAATGAGATCTCTTCCACAACCAACCTTTCTAATTAACCAAACCACATGGGAGCGTACCCTTTTGCCAGGGTAAGAAGGAATAGAGGGATAATGCACTGCAGAAATGCTTGGCCAGATCTTCAGCTGTGGTAGCTGGTGCAGCTCTACTGGGCTCAACAGAGCTTTTGTCATTAACCTGAGCCCTTCATATTTACACTTCTGCCTATAAATAACATTAGCAATAAATATTAACAATGAAGGTAATAAATAATATAATAAACAGTATTATTTATGCATAAAAATTATATTACCACTGACAACTATTAGGCCATTAATTCAGAAAAAGAATTCCCTCTTTAATTCTGCAAGAAAACAGTGCTGATTTTTTTTTTCCCCCCACAATCATGCCGCAACATCGTACCAAATGAAAAGAACTAGGAACTCTCTTGAGGACCAGCTCCCTGCACTGACTTTGATGATCACCTAAAAATTAAGAGAGTAAACCAAAGACAACATACTTCTAAAATAATCAACAACTCATCAAATTCCTCCATATTGATTTTTGCATGTTATAAGCAAGGAGGTTTTAGATCTCCAGTGAAGCATCTCAATTTTTTCAGAAGCCCCAGACTTCTGCTCTGATGCCCAGCTCACACTCATCTCCCGTACTACACCGCGCTAAGGCAACGACACTGCAAGAGAAAACTCTGCTCAACTTTTATATGAAAGCATCCATTATCGACACAGGTGTTATATTTAGTTTAACTGACGATCAGTAATCACAGTTTCATATGAGCATGCAAATTGTAAATTTGCAAAAAGCCATCTTCACTTCCCGGTCTTGGGATGAGCCTCTGCCCTCCTTCTGGTCCTTTCTGTAACAAAACGTTGGACTTTCCCACACTACCAGTGCAAATCCTGAGCTGAGAAAAATTCAGTAGAATTCCCTTTGTAGGAGCCCAAATAAACATTTTTTCAAGCTCTCTGACAGCAAAATGCTCACTCAAGCTTTGCCTTGAGTTTTTGGCTTTGAGAATATTTAAAGTGCAGAATTCAGTCAAAATCAGCATGTTCCATTGGGTTCTATTTCAGCCTGATTTACTTCTGGTGTAAAAATACACTCTGATTCCATTTGATGGAAATTCAATCTGAAGTCTTGAAATAAGTCTCCTCCAAAATATACAGAGAGAGCATTTTTTCTTTAAATTTGGCTTTCAGGCCCTGGCCAAAGACTACTGCCTGACCAGCAGCACTGGGTCTCCATTCCCACCCGCAGCTCGAGCTGAGAGCAAGGATGAGAGCGTGCGTCGGGGTGCTGCTCCCTCCAGTGTAATTCTGTTCTTCTAGAAGCGCACATCAAAACGGGTTCATTTTCCTGTTTGAAATCACAGGTTTAGGGATGTTGTAGTCCTTTTCCGACAAACGCCGGAGCCCCATGTCTGGAGCACAGCTATAGAGTTTCATGTGCGGACTTAAGGGAGTTTGTTTTCAAGGTTTTCAGAATAGATTGCAAACCAGGATGGCCAAGGTTTTCTTCACTATATTTTCAGTAGAGGAATTTTTTTAGCTGCCTTAGCAGCTAATCAATGAGCTCCTATAAATCGCTAATCACTTTGTTAGTAGATTCAGAAGACGCACTGGAAAATTTTTAACGCTAGCGATTTATGAAACAGCTCCCTAAGTCCAACCAGTTATTACAGCTGCAGATGCTCTCACCGACACTCGGCTTACGGATGGAAAGGCGTTTTACATGACTGATAGTCAACAGAAAGTGGTCAACAGGATCACACTCTAATTGAATAGTTTGTATTTATGGGTATCTCAACAAAGCTTATACCCAGCTATTGAAATGTAAAAAGTATTCTCACAATTCTAGACTTCTTGCTTGCTTTCAAACGTTATTAGAAAACTAATATAAGAAGCTGATTTGGAAAAAGTAAGGAAAACGGCCTACTCAGTACTCTGATGCCGAGTATACTGCTGTTCATACTCATTATGCTCATATATCATGCTCATACAATATTTTATTTACCCAGAGATAAAACCAAGGGACATTCATTCCAAGAGAAAAGTCCAAAGCTCTTAGGAAGGCCTTAGTAAGGGCCGTTAGCACAGAAATAAACACAGAAATAAACCAGCCTCCTACGCTGGACGGGTGAAGGGAGACGTTACCTCACACGCTAACCTTTCCCATTGCATATTCAGACCTGAATCGCTGTGGACCTAAGAGGCATCGCAGGTGTTCAGCATCTTCCCAAATCATCAAAATAACACACTCCCTTACGTCAGCAGATGTGAAGCTCGAGCTCCAATGTTCCTTACGCACTTGGGTTAACATTAGGAGACATAATCACGGGAGCCATGGTCTATTGAATTCCAGTATTAACTTGAGCACATCTTGTGAAAGTAGCAGGGGGAAATCACTCGAGCGGGACCCTTCGGACCAGACAACTCATTCGCCATCATGCTTTAATGACAATTTAAGCAATTCCACCAAATCTAACTCACTCAGTCTATTTTCTTCCTTTACAAAAAATACAGTTTTGAGCAACTTTCATAAAAGGTTACTCTCGCTCTTTGAAAAGATTTAGATTTTGCTTCTCGTCTCCATATTTACTGTATATTAGCCTTAAACCTGAAAAGCTGAAAAAAAAAGGAGAAGAAACTGAGAAAATGTTGTCGTTACAAATTTAAACAAATCCAGGATGGCCAAAAAGAAAAAAAAACAACAACCTGCTGCAAGGAAGTGTTTGTCTGTGTGTACAATATGTTGCTGATATTGATTGAATGGCAAATATCTGTGTTATGTTTTCTTATTTACACTCTTTTGCTCTTTCAGATTTTGTTTTCATAAGAACCACAACAACTTTTCAGCAAATTTTGAACAAGGCCAGACCTCACCAGGCTGAACAAACTGCAGAAAACCGGCTGGCGGGAGCCGTGCCGCGCTGCTCCGCAGGGAGCAGCCCAGGGAGGCTGGGCCACCTCCACCGTGACCCTCCTGTCCGCGGGCAGCAGACTGGGCATTCCCTGTCCCCTGTCCTCCCCGGGACACCAGCGCGGGAATATCTCATGGGCACACATCTACTTTTATTACGGCAAAACCCTCCTCCGATCAGTCTGATGAAACAGTGCTGGGGGACCTCATGTACACAGCTCCTGGAAAACATCCAGCTCAAGACTGCAGTGTAAAATACATTGATTTTTTTTGTTGTTTTTGTTTTTCCCCTAAATGCCAGCCCTCCTTGGTTCATCCTTTAGTCCCTACAGTCTCTATCCGGACCTCGGAGCAGCAACAGAAGTTTCGCAGGTGAGGTTCTGCCTCCCGTGGGTACCCGCTGACCCCGCAGCAGCCGAGGTGGTGGCTGGAGGCAGAGGGGATGCGACCGCAGCCTGTGCCCGTGGCCAGGCCCTCCCCTCACTGAACCCCACACAAATACGTCCATTGCCCCCCCCGATACCTGCACAGCACGACACGCACGCAGCCCTCCTGACAGCTTGGAAAGGGAGGGAAGGACGCAAACACCGGATCAAAACCCACGCAACAACCCCTTCAGGCGGCGCATCTCCTCAACTCGTAAATCCCCTTCCACCGCGGAGATCTCCAGGGACAGGGGACAGAGGGGCAAGGGTTTGCCTTGGCAGGAGATCTGTCTGGGCGCTGCGCAGGTGGTGTGACAGAGGGAGGATGTGCATCGCCAAGTGGTATTTTGGAGCAGCAAGGTAACAGATCCATATAACCATGCTAAACATCCATCTCAAACATTGAAGCCAACAAAGATCATATCCAAAGGGCTATGAAATAACCAGGCCGTGAATACTGGGTAGAGACAAAGGCCAGCGCCCAAAAGCCATCCTTGTCGGTTCCTGAGCATCACTATTCATGCATTGTTAGCATGAACTCTGAGTCCCATATCCAACCAGCTTTTTTACCAAGTTTTGCTTTGGTTATCCATTGAGCTGGAGATTCTTAGACTAATCTAACAAACAGATTTGATGCTATTGGTTTCCAATAAATAATAGCATTTCTCGTCATGGAATAACTCTATTCCAAAACTCCGCAGGCTTTTCAGTCTGCCATGACAAGCTGGGCAAAAATCAGCTGTCACTCAAGTCCCACCAAAAAAGCTCAGAGCAAGGTCCTCCTGACAGGGATATGCCTGCAGACTTGGCCGATTACAGCCCCACCACCTGCAGACGATCGTCCTTGTGAGGGGGAGTTTTGTTTGGCAAGAGGGACCAGAGCCATTGGTGTTGACAATAATTACCTGGAAACAGAAACCTCTCCTGTCAACAGGAAACGAAGCTTGCATTAATCATTGGATTAGACTTTATTTTGTTATCTTTTGGGTCATTTTGATCTTCACCGATTTAAAACCAGACAGAACCAACTACTAGAACATATGACAGTATCAGTTTAAAGAGAGAGGAAAATAAGCGACATTCCTCTTCCACACCCAACCCGTTTGACAGCACAGCTGTAGGTGTCACCGTGCAAGAGCACTCCGTTTTGTTAGTCAAATTTCTACCACACAATTCAGTTATGAGTCAGTGATACGTACATCAGTACAGGATCTTTTAGCTCTGTTCACACATAAAATGTGACGGGCGGCAGCTGGCTGCATTAACCCCAAGTGGATCATCTTGTATGAAGGACACCAGGATTACCCCAGAGATGCACGTCCAACGAGCGGCCATCCGAGCGCGTTCGCAGAGGCTATCACTCGGCATTTCTCCTTCCCGCTGCACATCCCCACCCCAGAGGATTCATCTGTTTATCCGAGGATAACCTGAAACCTACTCCACAAACATCTCTGCACATCAGCCTCCTACCAGCGAGTGAAAAGCACACCCAGCCAGCATCTTCTAGAAAGAGTAAATTGAGAAGGCCAAAATTTGCAACTGTCCCTAGAGCAAGCGGAGGCAGCACATGTCCTTCAAGAGCAAGAGCCTTGCTAACTGATTTTTTCAGAG
>NW_009629320.1:0-5938 GCF_000690535.1 Cariama cristata | reverse complement strand
CAGTAATGCCGCATTTTCCTGTGAACATCTGGAGGTGCTTGAGCTGCCCCACGTGTGCAGATGTGAAGTGGCCGGCGCAAGGCAAGGCGTCAGCAAACCAGACTGATTGTCCTGATTTTCTCACGCTTGCTCTGACTTTGAAGCATGGCCTTAGGAGGGGCAGGGAGAGTGCTCTGTCTAAAACCCTGTATTCTTTTCTGCTAGTGATCTTGAAGGAGCATTTGTCAACCCCTCTCCACCTGCTTGTTGCAGGAAAACATTTGGGTTAAACTGAAGGCTTGACGTATCTAACAAATTCTCCCTCACCGTGTCTTGGTGTAGTTGTCAGTACCCCCATCTTTTCCCTAGTTCTTGCTCTCCAGATTGTGTGTGAATTTTCTCTCCTTTTCCTCCATCTGCACTTCTTCTATATTTGTTCCTTTTTGCCTAGTAGCTCTCCTCTCCCCCGGCTTTATTTTTCCAGCTGGGCAGAGGGCAACCTGCTCTTTGTGGTGCCAACCGCGCTTCTTGTCGGTGCCACTCACAGCTGTGCAGGGAGCCACGAAAGTAAGAGCAAGGGCTTTGGCGTGATATGTTAGAGTCAAGATCTCCCCTCTGTTCTGTGAACTGTTCGGGGAGCCTATTGCACTCTCAGCCACGGACAAGCAGAGGGAGAAGGGACAGGGCATCAGGGTTGTGGGGGCAGCAGCAACACGCAGACAGGGGCTGCCATGTAGTTTTTCCCCATCCCGCCCCACTCCATCCCACTGCCACGTCACGAGCGCAGAGCCTGCCGTGCTGCTGATCTGCTGTCTGAAGCTAAAGCCTTCTCCGTTTCCAACCTGTTATTTTGCTCTTCTGGCAATCACAACCAACATCCACGTGCAGGACTGTCACCCACAGTCCTGGCGATGCTGCAAGATTGGAATGAGGCAAAAAGAGCTGGTTTGTAGGTTATGGGAGGTGGTGAAAAAGAGCATGCTGCTGCCGCTGCGAAGTCAGGAATGGAGCCAGGCTACAAAAGACTAGCCAGCCCATATGCTTTAACAACCCCCGCCCCCACCACAACATTTACCAGATGTTCGAGTGCACAGTTTTGATTCGTCCCGTTGTAAAGGCTGAAAAATGTAAAAATGAAGATCCAAGCACAGGCTATCACCCTCTTCAAAATTGAGAGTTTGGAGATAAGGTTTTACTTTAAGATCATTAAAACAACCAGGGGAGGGGAGGAGAACCCACAAAATGGTTCAAGTCAGAAATCCAGTCTTAACCAGTATAAAATTTAAGTAAACATCTTTGACGTAAGAGAAACTGGAGGGCAAGAAAGTGCATGAGCAGAACCTCACTTCCCCTCCTCAACTCATCCCCCCCCATGAGCAGGGGCCAGGCTGTGACTCCTGCCTACCCACCACGCAGGAACTGCGTTTCAAAGGACCGTTTAATTATGGCTCTGATGTATCAACACAGCCTGGCTCCAAACCCTCCTTCGCATCGGCCTATTTGAAACTGGAGTGGAGCCCAGCGGCGCTCCGAGGATTGCACTGTCATCCCGAGTGCCGGCTTTGCAGCCCATCTTGCCACCCACTCAGCAGAACAGCTGCAGGTTTGCTGTACTGGATGCTTTCTGCCTGCCCTGCAGAGTGGGAAAGCCTCCACCACAGAGAACATGAATCTCCCATTAGCCTTAATAGCACCTAAATTTGAACAAGGGGAGAAAACGCCATACAACATTAATTGTGCAATTCTGGTAACAGCACACACTGTACCCATGTGAGTAGCTGCACAGTTTACACCCTCTTCGGTCCATCTGATCTACTTCTAAAGGATTTGCACATAAAGAACGTTCTTTATCTTCGTGCCAGCCGCAGGCATTTACCTCCCGAGTAGTGTTGGAGCATACAATGTATTTGGCGTATCAAAAAAACATTCCTCCTTCTATTCTTCCTCCTTTGGAAATAATCCTCCTTTCCCAGCTCTGAAGAGTCGCTCCAGCTGTGCGTTTCACAGGAGCTACGAAGCGGCTCCACAAAGACCACCTCTGCATCTGCCTAACCAGTTGTATGAGATACCCCCCATGTTTAGACCCATTAACCTGATCACAACAGCTTGATGAATTAATGCTTATATAGACACAGTTGGCAGCTTCTAATTAAATAATTATGGCTAAGCAGCTGCAGAGAAGTTGTAACGTTCCACTAGAAAGGCAGATGCCCATTTTATTGGTCCTCCAAGTTTCAAATGAAATGATTTGGGGAAACTTGAAAAGGGAGTTCCTTTGCTCCAGGTGAATCCTGTAGATATCGTGCCTGCTCTCAGGCTGACCGGCCGCAGCCAGACCCCAAGAGAACCGGAGAACCTCGGCAGCCCACCGGCAGCTCTACGGCAGCAAGCAGCAAATGGCACAGAGCATAACAGAACCATTTGGATCGAGATAAAAGAGAGCGATCTGGCATCACGGTCGATGCTTTAGCTTTTACCGAGGGAAGGACCCTTTGAAAAATCCATCTCTGAAACTGTATCAGCGTCAAAAATCCACAAAACTGACATGAGCCAAATGCAAAGCTTGTTGAACGGGATAAGTCTTTCCAGGAACTTTAATTGGATTGGGCTTTCCCTGCACTGGTGAGAGAAGATTTTGTGACACCTACTGTAGACTTTCACTCTTTAAAATTTCTGAGGTACCTCTCAGCTCGGTACCTAACAGCAGCTGTAGTGATGTGGAAGCAACGAACAATCCTTGAAGGCAAAAATATGAGTAATAAGAAAATCAGGAGTCTGTGTTTGCTAATTCATGCAAAACCTACGTTCATCCTCTCTTCAATTAGCAAACCATTGTGCCTATAAGGAACTTACATTTTTTTCCTGATTTTAAATATATAATGCAAACACAATTTATTCTAATCCATTCCTTTAACTACATTAATTCTCCTCCTATAACTTGTATGAGACCCTATGATTTCAAACGGAGTAAGTTCAGAAATAGGAATCATCCATCCCTGACGGCATATAAGCGGATCCATGACCTTAGAACTATTTTGCTAAGAAATCCAGCTAGAAAACTAATTTTAAGTAAATCTATGCATGTCAAAAACACAGATGGCTTTTCAGGATGCTAACTTAAGCATCATTGCATAAGCAGATTAGGGCTGCCTGTTGAGCCTCGACACAAGAGTAGGTGGTGCTGAATCCCGTGTTACACACAGACTATTCGCTTCCTGATACATCCTTCGTCTAAAACTTTTGTCAGCTCTCCACGCTGCCGAGCCTGCTAACTGTAAGCACCGCACACCGCCCAGCAGGTCTGCCGGCAAAGCATAATCTTTCCGTAACCCCCGCTGTCCAAAGCAGCAGCTGGCTAAAGCCCATTTCTACAAATGGGCTGGGGAAATGTTCCATCCTTCGTCCTCTCGAAATGGAAATGGAAGAAAACAGCCTCGTGAACCTCTCAAATACTTAAGCACGGGAGTTGTGGAATGATTTTCTGATGCAGAATTATAGAATCAAAATTACCCTTGTGTTACCATTGGTAACAGTGCCTCTACCTGGATGTCAACTTGGAAAGTTAATGAACCTGCTAGAGCCATCAGCTAAAATTACCACAACAGTATGTGACCTGATGTGATTGCGCTAAGCAGGGCAGATACTTCTCGTTGTGAGGATAGTTTGTTTTTCGTAGGCATCTTGCATAACAAGGCACAGCAACTTGCCTCTCTCTCTGCTCGGAGCCCTCGTTTCAGAGCACATCAGCTGGCTCCGAGAAGGCTCCCTGTTGAAAAGCAGCCAGGGGGATGGGATTTTGTTTTCCCTTCCCTGTGTGCAAGCGTGTCAGGTTTGCTGACAGATGGCTTGGCTGACTGTGCTTGACTATTATCAAGCAGCTATTACCTTTGTAAATTGAATCTCATTTGAAGATTTTGTGTAATTAAATCTGCAGTGTGTTTGCAAGGCTTGTACTGCATCCTGCACGTACTGGGGAAGCGTGCAAGGCAGTCAGATGGCTGATGTACACCGCCGGAGACACCAGCATCCTTCAGGCACGGGGATGGGTGCTTTTGGCAGTCTGTGCTGCCACCTAGCCAGGACCAAGCCCTTGAGTTCAGCCTTGCTTTACGTTTCAAAAGCTCAAACTGAAGCGTGTCCCTCCAGATCTAAAGAAAGCCTTAGTCGGCAGCAGCCACAATGAAATTTGCACTCTTTGTGCTTTGGGAATTGTACGGTCAACAGAGGAGAGCAGCTTAGCAGGTAGTGACATTTCCCTCAGAAACGTCTTGTACTTACGGTAGAAGACATATTCAGTGTAGCTGGACCAGACCTTGTCGTCTGTGTACTGGTTGACAAAGGATGCCGTCACCGAGGAGTTACAGGCCACCATGTGGAATCCACACTCGGACAACATGTCGAAAGCCCTCTCCAGGTGCTTGAACTTGAGATAAAACCTGGAGGTGTACCTTTCCGGAGCCCTGTCTGGGTCTCTGCTTTCATTCAAACTTTCTCCAAAGACCTCTTTGACCAGAGCAATCCTTCCACAAACCAAAATCCTCGGGACCCTCCTGAATTTGGCATCTGCTTGGCTCTCCCTGCCAATAGTGCACGACCCCCGGTACCCGATGGTAATGAATCCCCACTTCCGATCAGGCGGTAAGAGCGATGAGGGTGGGCATATTCTCGTGTCACTGCCTTGGGAGACCTCTTCGTAGTCACTGTGGCAATAATCATCAGGGCTTTGCTTGTTGTCATCGGGGGTCAGGAGTTTGACCAAGTCCGGGAGCTGGAAGTACTCAGCCTCCCTCTTGAGCCTTCCCTTCTCTGGGAAGTGGTCAGGCAGAACCACTTGCTTGTCCCTGAGATAGTCCAGAATATAGCGGAAAAGGAAACCGTCTCTGTCGATGAAGAATCTTCCCTTGGAGTCCTTGGCCAGATCGTTGGCTGTGTCTCTCTTTGGGGTGAACATTTTCCACAGCAGGGAGTGAGGGGTGCCGACCAAGGTGGAGTGGCGAGTGAAGTAGACCTGGCCGCCCACGTTTAGCTCCACTACCTCTGGGAAGGCGTGCAGCCCAGTCCCCTGCTCTCGAGGAGGAAGGTAAGTCCTGCAGTTGCCACTCAGAGCCATTGTACTTTAAAACAGAAATCAGCAACACGAAGCAGCAGGACTGTCAATCACATCGAAGCGTAGAATAAGGCTCCCAACATTAAGGAGAAACGGGAGGGGAAAGGGGAAGTGAGGAAAGAAAAATAGCCAAAAGGTCTGTTTAAAAAAAATCTGAATTGTCCATGAGTGACAGTGTGGCAGAAGTGGCTTATACCCTAAGCCACAGAGGCTGGAGAGCAATCACTTCATGAAATGCAATCACATCATTAGATCTTCCAACAAAGCCATCAAAATCAAGGTCAAGCCAAGCCTACGGTCGTTCACAGGTCTGCCAAAAGGGAAAACAAAATAAGACACAAATTACTCTTTGAAGCATCGCAGAAGCTGCAACAGAGAAAAGCAGATCAGTTTAGAAAGCCAAGCTAGATCTCCTGCTAAATAGGTCTATTTTTTTGCAAGTTCTATGCTTCTTTTTCACAAGTACTAACCAATGGAAGGACTACATATGACTCCACCGTTTAAAATAAAATACGTACTTCATCTTTAAAGAAACATTTAATTTAGACATGCACATGAGGGAACAGGCACAGCGAGTCTTACCTTGGTTACAAATAATGCATAGCTCTTGTAAAGGAAAGCAAAATGTCAAGACACTCAGAACACACCTACAGGCACAGAGAGTCCAGTCAGTACGAAATCCGATCCCAGCAAGGGACAGCAAAGGCAGGGAAAGTGCTCTTAGCAACATCCATGTAGATCTCAAGAGTTAAACCGAATCACAGGAAAGTTAACCGTGGCAGGTGATGAGAGAAACCGATACACACAGCACGATGGGGGAGAACAAAAAACAAAAACAAAAACAAAAACAAA
>NW_009629319.1:16858-25767 GCF_000690535.1 Cariama cristata | reverse complement strand
CAGCTCCAGAGATTGGTCGTGCAACAGCCTGTCCCCAATGGCAGCCACTGTTTCCCCTCCCAGGACTCTGGTTTTGCATTTTAGCCCTCAACTTTCCTTGTTCCCAACACTTTGTTTTCCTCCTTGTTTGTTTTTCCTCCCCCTCCACACTTTCTGTGGGAGGAGAAGACAGAGTTTAGTCTTGTTTCGGTTTCAAAGCCACAGCCTGTCAGCCCCATTTAATGCTCCCGACCTTTGTGCTGGAAGGCAAAGTGAACAACCACCCTCCCTGCCTCTGCAGTGCTCCCCCTGCAGCCGCTGCTTTCCCAGGCTGAGTCCTGCTCCGCTCATCACATGGAGGCACCCCACGCTTCTGCCCACACCGTGCCCCTTGCAACGGCAGACTGGAGGTGCACGTTGTGTCCAAGGGATGGGTACAGCACAGACCCACACAGCGGCATAAGCACGTTTTGTCCATGAAGGTGGTGAAGAGTTGAGGCCTGAACACAGACATCTATTTGGATTTCCAAACAGACCGACCTGAACCCCACCTTCTCCACGTGCTCAGCAGCACTTCCAGCAGCTGCAATGGACCCACAGCACCAGAGCTCCCACCACCGCCACACCGCGTCCCCACCGGGTCAGGGGAAGGACGCTCACCCCGGGCATCAGAAGTGACTGCACATCCTCGTTCACCCCTTCAGCCCCACTTCCAACTTCAAAATTTAACTCCCGGGTCTGTTTCGGTCCTTGTCCCCTTAATAGCATCTTTTGGGTTCTGTGAATTAAACGTGCACCGTTTTGAAAAAATTTAACAGCTTTGCCCAGAGAAAAGCGAATGACCCAGCCGGGGCAGAGGGCGGGAGCCAGCAGAGCATCCGCGCTGCCCTGCATGTGCCAGCCCGCCCGCCTGCACACCACCACCTGGAAAAGCCACCCTGTGAGACAGAAAGCCACCGAGCTGATGTTACGGCTCATTTTTCTCAGGCACGGATAACTTGCACTTGGCAGCGTGCATTTGTACTGCAAACAGAGGTCAGCGTTATCTATTTCATCACTGACCGTATCAGTGAGTCAGCAGACTTGTCAACTATGGCTTGTCCTGCTGCAGGTACTAGGGAAGAGGCGGCGGGTTGCTGGTGTGAGAAATCGGGAGTTCAAAACCTTCAAGAAATGCCAGCTCTGTTCTCTTTCAATCCTCCAAGAGAAGCAGAATATGGACCATTCTTTCAGTGACCCATAAATAAACAATAAATGTCGTCTATATGTTCCTACATGCTTATTTAACCTCTACGGCTCTTCCTCACTGTCAAATTACGTTGTTCAGTATTAAAATACGTAGTTAATTGAAAAAAGGCACTGACAGGCATGCACACGTTCAAGCATTGGTTGAAGGAAGGTCCCGGCATAAAACCCACTGAATTTTACACCAAACTTTATACTGCACAGACATACTCTGGGGAGCATTAACATTTCATATTTAAGAGAGAAAACAACTGCCATGCTGCAGTGTGTCTCTTTCTGTCTTTAACCTGCATCAGAAATCAGAACGAAGAAAATGCCTACTTCAGCGGTGAGGTCAAAACGTTGCACAGCCCTTTGTGGGCATAATCCAGCTACTTAAATGTCTCTCTTGACTCGGTTTCTCCAAACACCATCACATGAATTAGTGACTTTCTCACATCAAAGATCCTGCAACTAAACTTGCTGATTCCACTCCATGATGCAGCACAGCCACTCCAGCAGCAACCCAAAAACGAGGCTAATCCCACAAACCGCCGCTGGCAGGGCTGCCAGGGCCATCTTTGTGCAGCCTTAACTCTGAAGCCCGCAGGGACCAGGGGCAGAAAGCTGCTCTGTGCTCGGGGGGACTGGGCTCGCTTTCCTCGAGGAGCCACAGCAGCACGGGCTCCTCTGCTTTCCGTCTCTCGGATGGGCACGTCGCTCTCCTCCGGCCTCCCGCGTGGCCAGGACAGCCCCAGCAGCTCCCACACCGGCACTGGGCTCATCCTGCAGCTGGGCAGAGTCTGGCCTGGCTGCCCGAGCTGCAGATGCCGTGCCAGGCACTGATCCTGCCTCCATCGGGAAAAGGGGCTGAGCTCGGAGAGCGTGGGGCATCTGCCACCACCGCACAGAGAGATCCTGCCTAGAGATAGTACTTCACAGCAGCTCACATGGAGCGCGAGTAGCTTCCAACTCGGAAGCCTTGGACACTCAAGTCAACATTAATTTTAAAAGGAGTCAAATTGCCTCGCATGGTCCCAAACTTGCAGGGGAAGGACAGGTCTCTGCCCCTTCCCCTTGATGCTCTCCTGAAGCAAGAGGCTCAGCACTGTTCCCAGTATCAGTCCCCAGAAGACCCAGGAGGGATCCCGGGGAGCGGAAGGAGGCACCCCCGTGGGTAGCACACCGTGGCAGCGCCAGTCCCGTGTGCCGGCCGGCACCGCACGGCACGGCACCCGCAGAGCCCACTCTGCAGCCGGGGCAGGTCCCAGAGCCGGCAGGCAGGCTCAGAGAGGGCAGGGTGGGAGCAGCTTTCAGAACAAGTTGCTCAGTCTGCTTTGCAGTTATAAGCAATAATTTCTTCCATACAATTATAAGCTCTGATCACAACAATCAAAGCCTTAGGAACAACTCCTGAAAGAAAACGGTACAGCTCCTGAACTTTTAGATAGCAGGGATGATTCCTTCCTGAAGGAAGAAAGAGCTCAGAGCTTCAGATTCAATCCTCAGCAACGCACAGGATGACAGACAAGATCTATTCAAGAGCCACCCTGCAATAATGACAATAAAGAACTTACATTCAACAATCCCTTAAGAGCAAAAAAGCCAAAAATTCTTCATCGAAGAACACACAAATGAGAAAGAGTTGAAAGGAAATTAAAAAGAAGCAGCTGAAAAGGTAATGTGCTTGCAGGCAGCAGGGAGTGTATTTTGTAATACCATATTAGAAGCTCTGAGCAAATGTATGGCAAAAATGAAAAAAACAACCTCTAAGAGGCCCCTACAGAAAGATGGAGCAGGCAAATCAACAGAGCGGAGGAATCTATCAAAAGTAAAAGATTTCCTTTAGAAAATGGGAGTTGCCTCTGAATGGGAACAGAAAAGACCACAATCCTGCCACACCACATGCAAAATGACAAAGGTATCGAAATCATCAAAACCAACAAACGCAGAGGAAGAGAGGAGCCTGATGGAAATTGGGTGAGGCCAGCAAGCAACCAAGGCACGAGAGCCGTCCCCGGAGGAGTCCCGGAGCTCCTCCCGTGAGGACCAGCTGCAGGATGGGCTCCTCGCCGGACACTGTCACAACGGATGCCAAAGCGAAGGGTCTCGCAGACAAGGAATAAAAGCTCCCCACTAGATGCACGAGCACGGCAGATTTGAGAGCACCACTACAAGTGCCACCGACCGCCTGCGCTCAGCGCCAGCTGTGCTCTGCACCGCATCGTGCAAACCCTCCTGGGAGCGGGAGCATTGCACAGGCAGGAGAGGCTGATCCCCAGGAGCAGCTCCGCCATTCTGCCGTGCTCTGTGCCCAAAGGCCTCTGTCCCAGGAACACGGACAGGAACTGCAACAAACCTCTACACTCCTGAAAAACCTGCGTATTCCCTGTGGAGTCAGGCCTCACACCGACGGGGAGAGCCTGGAGGGAACCCACACCTACCAGAGTAAGGCTGACCTGCTTACCACTACGCACGCGCGGCGTTCCCGAAACGTTTTCAGCAGGCTCCCTTGCTGCCATAAACTAAAGTGCCAGAAGCAAGAAAGCACTCTTTTGGATCCCTAACTGACAAGGAAGATAGTGAACAAAGGTGAAGGCCACCCAGGCAGGTTTCCCGACAGGGGAGTTGAGTCACGTGGGGCCCGCGGTGGGATCTGGGCTGAAGCGATGTGGAAGGGCTGCTACGACACCGCTGAACTGGCAGCACATCCAGATCTTCTACGTCACATGCAGGTCTGGTGGCCCTGTCTTTCAGGAAACAACAGAAACAGGAAAAAGGGAAAGAAGACAAAGGTGACCAGAGGCACCGAGCGCTCTGCACAGGACAAACACATCATGTCTCAACTCGGAGCTGGAGCGGGGCATCCCGGAGGAGCGTGCAGCCCTCCGCACCATCAAGCCGGGTGCTTGCACCAAGCGAGCAGCAGCTCCTTGTCACACCGTGACTGGGAAAGTTACAGGAACAGACACTATGTATAAAACAAATAAGCCCAGGTAACTTTTTCACCTTTCCTTAAAAGATTAGGTTTGGTTTTCTCCAATCATACATTTTTTTCTTCCCAATTACTCGTTAAAAGCCTATCCCCTTAAGCAGCAGTTTCAGCAGCAAGCCCTCCCTGTGGTCTGGGGCAGAGGCCACTGGCCCCCTGCCACGTGTGAAATCCCACAGGATCCTCCTGGCCTCATTTCCCGCCAGCGGGAGAAAGGATCAGAGCCACAAGACAGCCCTGGCCAGGGATCACCCAGAGCACTCCCACCAGCAAGCCCTCAAACCCAGCACCAGCCCTGCGAGGCAGAGGCTGGGGAGCCAGCAGCAGCCCCCACGTGCGGACGGTCCCTGGCCAGGGACCACGGGATGGGTTGAACATCGCCATTGCAGCTTGTTTCCCTTCACAGCCATGGTTCAGGGAAGGAGCTGGGCTCTGCAGGGACCAGGGCAGAGCAACCACCACTGTGTTTTCGTGGAGGAGCGGAGAAATCAGCACAAGCCTTCTGTGCACTGGATGCTGGCGAAAGGCAAACTGGGACCAGCTTAGAGAGTATGTTGTGTATGCTGGCAAAAAAACAGGAATTTCTGGACTTAGATCACCTCCTGAGGAAAGCTCTGGCCCTGCCATTCGCTGTGCTAAACACCATGCTGGGAGAAGCTGCCTCCACCAAAAGGAAACAAGATAAAGAACAAGAGGGAGGTTCTCCGCTCCCAGCAGGAAAGCGCCCGGTGCACAAGCCCTTCTTGCAGACTCATGTGCTGTAGATAGCAAAGTATTTCGGCTGTAGGGGTTTTCCAGCTCAAGGGTTGCTGCTTATGAGCCAGTCTGGAAGGATGTTGCTGATTGTTGTGTCATCCCCCAGAATCCATTGTCTGAGACTGGAAGCCATCCAGCTACTTCTGTTTAAAAAATAAGAGTCCAAGAGCCCCCTTATTACAACTCTTCAGTAGTCCTGACAGTGACAAGCAGCCCCATCCTACAGTCCCACGAGTTAGGGCTTTCAGAGGAGCAAGTGCCTCCGATACAAACACAGCTTGAAATGAATGCTTAGAGAGATTCAGCTCCTGATTAACTCTAAGTGACTGGTTCAGGCAAAATGCTCCTCTCACACAAAGCTGCAACTGCTTTATTATTAGCCACCTGCATGGAAAGGGCTGCTGAAGAGCAAAATCGCCAGCCAGTTTCATCCAACTGCTGAACTCTTCATACAGAAAAGACAGAACAGAGGGAAACACAAAAGCGTTGGACCTGTAAATCAAGCTGACCCACCAAAGAGCCCAAGACAGGTTAAAGAGATCACCATTACCTTCAGAGCTCTGGGAATGTTTCCTGCTTGGCTCATTGCAATACGACAACCACAGCCACCTGACTTGTGATCTGTTGGAAAATGAGGACCTGGGAAGCTTTAGCTCTACCTAGGGCTGAAAAAAAGCCACATAGAGCAAAGCTGCTTCTGCAGAAGAGGGCATAAGATCTTCTGTTCATCCAGCATCAAGACGGAGACATGCTAGTTGGGTAGATAGGTCCTAATAAACACATGCAGAAGAGATACAGAACTTCTCAGTATATGACCACTGTATCACTGGCCCATAAGTTTCAACCAGTAACTCCCATAATGAACTAAATTACTTGAATTTGGCTAACAGTTTCCTGAAAAGCACCCAACTTGAGTCTAAAAACATCATATGATGGAAACCACGCTCCCTCCTTGGATAAATGAATAAGCAAACACTCATCCTCAATGAAAAAAGGTATGTCTTCGTTCTCATTTGATATCCCTTGTTTAAACTTCCAATACAATCATTATTTCTTGTTATATCTTTCTCTTTGATACTGAATAGCTTTTTAGTAAGTACTCAGTGTCTTGCTACACTGATAGCCCCTATTTAACACTGTCACCTCTCAGTCTTTTTTAGGGCAAGCAGAAGAGGCTGATGTTCTTAAACTGTAGCGCATTTTCTCCAGATCTCAAATAATTTCTGTTGCTCTTTTCAGCACCCTCTTTAATTTCAAATACACTTTCTAAAGTACAGAATCAGAGCCAGAGGCAATATTCCAGCATCTGTCTCCCAGCTGTCATATACAGCTATAAAATATTGTCCTCACCTCAACTCACTATCCCCTTGCTTCCCTCTCTAGGCATCACATTAGCACTTTTCACTGAAGCATGTGGCAGTTTGGGTTCGGTTGACTTTGACCGCTCCATTCCTTTGACAGCCAAACCCCATGTCCTTTCCAGGATACAGCCCCCTGTTTTCTGGATCTGGCATTAGTCCCTAGTTACCTGCAAAACTCTGCTTTTGAATTAATTAAAAGACAATTTATTTTGATGGGTCCAGGTCTAATTTGCTCTTCACGTGTATAAAAAAAAAAAAAGAAGATGAGGATGTAGCCTCTACCAACCGTAAATCAGCAGTTGTTGAAACGGGAGGAGCACGGGAGCAATGGACTGCAGAAAGTGGCCAGTCTTTGTGCGTTCCCTGAACAGCATGTCCTTTGGCCACTGCTAGGGATGGATACTGGGTCAGACAGACCACTGGTCTGGCCCAGTGGGGCTTTTCTGTGCTCTTATTTATGACACCTATGCTCACATCTTTATTCATAACTACACTACTTCTTTTACTTATATGAAAAAATTGTCAACAGAGGTAATATATTTACTCCTGCTTCTCTATTTCTGTACTTAGCATATTGCAAACCAGTCACTTCTAACATCTCCTACCAATCTGATCAGGTTGTTAATGAAAGAACTCAGGGGTTAATGTAAGTTTAGGTCCTTATGGACCTTCACGATCCTTATGATACATAAGGAACTAAATTTCTTACATTAACCACCGAGCCCCTTTCCAGTGTTGATGCATTCAGTTTAGCCTATTGCACAGGCATTAAAGGAGTTCATGTCTCTCTCTTTAACGTGCTTTATTTTGCATCATCAACATCAACCCTTATCCATTGAGGTTTTTATGCTTGTGTTATTGATGAGGTCCCCCTGAACCTCCTCTCTGGGCTTGACCTGTTACAGATAGCTTTGTGCACCTGAATAGCTCTACTGTCCAGGGAGGAGAGGGAAGGGTCTCACCTGCACAGGCAGCTGATGGAGAGATGTGCCACGGAGGGTGGGCAGGCACAACCAGGCAGTTTTCACGGCAGAATCCCACGGGATTCCTGCCACTGACTGTGCTGCTCACAGGTCAGGGATGGTCTGGGAAGGGGAGGTGAACCATGCCCAACAACTAAGGTACCTGGCACAGTAAAACTGAGGGTCGACTGCAAAACCCAGCAGAACAACCTCACTGAGCCAAATGGCTGAAGAGTATAGCAGATCAACCCCACGCAAGTAAAATGCTAGCGATGACAGGCTCTGAGCTGGCTACTGCCCGGCTGTGGCCAGCAGTCCTGCAACCCCAACCGCAGCCATGCTCAGCAGGTGCCCGACAGAACCGCAGGGACCAAAGGAACAGAAAGCAGCACCGTGTCACTGCGGGAGACCCTGCTATGCCTGTGTCCTCAAGGCCACCTGCAGTCCCAGCTCCCCTTCCAGAAAGGCCATACCAGAAGTGGAAAACGTCCAGACAAGGGAGAAAAGATCCACACCTGTATGGCATCCATGTGATGCTCAACTAAATAGACAAGACTCTTCAGTCTGGGAAAGAGAAGACCGAGAAGGAATATGACAAAACCAAAAGTGGCACGGAAGAGATAAACAGGTATTATCTCCTTGGGAACTGATGCAAACACCACAAGACAAGGTGACAGATAGGACATCTTCATTAGACACACTCACACTGATCTGCTCAGCAGCATGCCGCCGGGCTCCGGCAATCGGCTCCAAATTGGTCTCCTAGGTACCTTCACTTGCATAGTCATAACCACAAATCAGCACGGTGTGCATCACTGGGCATTTGGCTTAACCCAGCCGGAGCACCCTACCCAGATCTGACTCTAATTGCAGCAATAACTCTTGGGTTACAGTTTACTACCACTCTTATCTTCAAAGCTACAGCTTCTCCCATCTTACATTAACCTACACCCCCTCTGCCTCGAGGTCTCAACAACCACTCTAATTTTGTGGCTGGATCCTTTTTCTTCATACTTAAGACTCCAAGATTTTGCACATAGACCTTGTTTGTTACAATTACACCGTTTCTGTTAAATTACACTAACTCCTACCCACCAGCAATAAAGTCTCTTGCAAAACAAAACTCAGGAGGGTATTAAGTGAAACTAGTAGAGTCAAAGCAGGACAAAGAACGGGTATTTCCTTACTACACGGCATGTGGTCACTGGGGAGCTCCACAGCAGCGAGTCACAGGCTCACGCCAGGGGAAGGGTCCCGGAGAAAGCTGGTCTGGCTCAGGGCAGGCAGCCGCTCAGGGCTGTGGCAGGCGAGTGCTGAGTGTCCCCAAGGCCAGAGACCCCGTGGCCTCTCAGGGCCCCAGTCGGTGTCCGACCTCCCTCCAGTGAAGGTCTTGTCACCAGAACAGGGCTTTTCCTGCCATGGGGCAGGGGGGGGACAGGACGTCCCTGGCCGCAGCTTGTGCCTCTAGTCCCATCACAGCACCTCTGAGCCGAGCCTGGCTCCATCCTCTCTCCACGCTCTGTCAGGCAGCCACAGGCCGCAGCAAGGTCTCCCCTTCTCCTTCTCCTCTCCAGGCTGAGCAAACCCCAGGCTCAGCCCCTCCCCCGAACTCCCGTGCTTCAGCATCGACCGTCC
>NW_009629319.1:0-16839 GCF_000690535.1 Cariama cristata | reverse complement strand
ACACTACTGCAATGACCATCCTGCACTGGCGAGCCCCAGCCTGGCCCCAGTATCCCAGTGGGTCTCACCAGTGCTGAGCAGAGGGCAGCAACCCCTGCCCTCACCCCGCTGGCTGCCCTTGGGCCATCACCGCCCGGAGGTGCTCGGTCTCCATTGCCTGAGGGTGCTGCCGGCGCCGGGTCTGAGGGGTCCCGGGATCCCCCAAGGACTTTTTGGGGAAGCCAGTCGCCCCGTCCTGTCCAGCCACATGAGGCTGCTGCAGCCCCCAGGCAGGACTCGGTGCTTTTCCCGGCTGAGCCCCATCAGCCTCCACTGGCCCGTTTCTCCAGCCTGGGGAGGTCCCGCGGATGAGCAGCCCTGCCCTCCCGCCTGTCGGCTGCTCCCAAGGCTGGTGACAGGGATCTGCCTCCCATCATCCCAGCGGTCAACGAAGACACCAAACAGTACCAGCCTCTGTGTCCATCCCTGAGAAATGGGCTCATAACGAGCCACCAGCTGGAATCCGTATGGCCCATCACCACCCTTTGAGCCTGGTGGTCCAGCCAGCCTTCCACCCACCTCATCGTCCACCTGCCCATACCATCCCTGTCCCGTTTCGCAGTAAGGGTGCTGTAGGACACCACACTGAACACCTCCCTCAGCCTAGAGTTGACAGCCTTTCCTACAGTCCCCTCGTTCAGAGCCAGCTGCCCGGCTGGAGAAAGCAATCGGTTTCGTTGGGTACAATTTAACCTTGGTAAATCCACACTGGCTGTTCCCAATCACCTTCTGTCCTTCATGTGCCTGGCCAGCGCTTCTAAGGGGATTTGCTCCATCACCTCCCCAGGGACCAAGGTAAGGCTGAGAGGCCACTAGGTCCCTGCAGCTTCCTTTTTCCCCAACCTTGATGCAAGCACAAAGAGTTGATACGCATTCAAAATACAATACTACAGTTTCCTGGAAAAGACACCAGTTGGAGGCTGTCAGGTAACCCACCTCCGGCCCAGGGACCCCCTAAGCCAACTGCTGATTTAGGCTGGAAGGGTTCCTGGGGAGGCGTCACCGTGTGTGTGTCCCTTGCCTCACCCTCCAGGGTTTGTCCTTACCCCTCTGGGAGCAACAGCTCTGCCGGTCGCTCCCGACAGGACCCTGCTGGACCCCCATGGTCTGAGCCCATGGCACTGCACTCACATCTGCCTCCTTGCTACTTCAAATTACTAATACTCTCAATAAAGTTACAGACTCCGAGGTGTCTTCTCTCCTGCCCCTCAGCACCCTGCCAAGCTCTCCTGAAGACAAGAATTCATCATTTGTTCATGCTTTCCCACGCTGATCTCTTTGCTTGGCACTCAGTGCATTGCAGCTCTTCTGCTCTCCACACGTGCCTTCTGCAGCCCTTTCAGAAGTGTTTCCATCAAGTTGTTTTGGAGTTTTGATAAATCCCATCAGTCAGTTCTTATATCCATTCTCTTATTAGAGAATTAAAATAGATTAGGGGGCCATGGTCGTCTGAAAACGCAATGGTTAAATCTCACCAGATATTATTTTCTGGCTGACAAATTTTCCTGTTTTCCATTAACAGTATAACCACTGTACCACACATAAGTTCATTGGTCTTTAGCTCTCCACATTGACATTAAGGCTTTTGCTAAAGAGGGCTTCAACAGCTCCTTCTTGCTAATCTCTTTTCCCCGATACAATAACTGTTTTGAGTGAAAAGAAAACGCACATTATTACTACCTACTCATCTGCTCCACGCTTAAAATTCCTTCAGTAATTACCAGCTGTTTTGTTTTTTTAAATCAGTTTGCTTCAGCACTCACCTGCTGATCCATTCTTCTGTGAAACTTCCCCAACACCTTCCGCTGCTAATTCGGTCTGTTCCTTCGTCTCACTTACTGCCTCCCTGCGTGGCCCAACCCCAGCTCCGGTCGCTCGAAAGGGGCCGTACTGGCGTGGGCTGCGGTGCGCGGTGCTCAGGCTGGCACGTCCCCGCTCTCTGCCACCACCGAGGCCTCAGGTAAGGGGCGGTCGCGGCCGGGGGTCCCCGCGACTCTGCAGGTGCCGTCACACAACCCCTTTGGCCAAGGGGCGCTTGTCAAGGGGCTGCCGCCCCCTCGCAAAGCAGCACCCCAACAGCCAGGTGAGCAGCGACGCTCGCAGCACTGCCAGCTGGCGAGCCAACAGAAATGCTGGCAGAGGCGTGCTCCTCTACTCAGTGGCTTTTAATTAAAAAAAAAATAATGACAATGTTGATAAATTTATTAACCACTCCTCTGATGATCAATTCAGCCAGTATTTGTCCAACATGCGGAGCCTTGGCAGCCTCCCAACAGCAGCCCGAAAGCTTGACTGTTCCCAGGCAACCACAGCCTCCAGGTTCACACAGGACAACTTTACAATATTACCATGTTTTCAATAAAAATTCTGCCATACAAAGGAATTTCAAGTTGTCAAATAAACTAAAGTTAACGGCAAGCTAAATAGTATTAGGAGGGCCAATATTGACTGCCTTACTTCCGTATTTTACCCAGTTTTAAAAAAATTAGCATTTTTCTTCTATCAGCAACTGCAGAGTTTGCGGGCTGCTGCATTTAAATACTGCAGATTCCTTTGGGTCTATACGGAAATTTGTATCACGCTTCCCACAGAAAACAAAGACCCCGTGGCAGGATGCAATTACTTTGACCGCAACAGCACAAAAAGTAGGAAAAACTCTAAACCAACCCAGTGAAGAAAAAGACAAGAATTGAACCTGTCCATGCAATAAGAATCTGGGGAAACACAGTGGACTAAAAATGGTCTGACAACCACATAAAAATTGCAGCTTCTTGGTGTTAGGAAAACTTCTCAGCAAGAAAAAAACTGGTCACTAACCATGAAAAATCTTATCCATACATTCAGTTTTGTCTAATGCAAGCTGAAACAATATCAAATAAACACTGTTGAAACTCTAATGAGCAGATGCAGAGCTTTCATCAACATCACTAAGGAAAAGGAGGATTTCAACAGAAGTATGAACATTAACAAATACAGAGAAAGAAAATATTGAAAGTATGCTTTTCTTAATATCTAAGTTTTTTTGTTATCAAATTCAAGGTCAGGTTGGATGGGGCTCTGAGCAACCTGATCTAGTTGAAGATGTCCCTGCTCATTGCAGCTTGGACTAGATGGCCTTTAAAAGGTCCCTTCCAACCCAAACCATTCTGTCATTCCATGATGCTGAACAAAACATTTCGCAAATCATTTTACATTGCTACAAATAGCCATAATTTACAGTGACAAGTCCATCCTGAAGCATGTGCCTTAATTCAAGCTACCTAGTACATACTAGTATTTTGCTTAAAATACTTAGTGGTACCAGGAGGTGAGCTAGCCCAGAAGATAACAATTTGGTGAGAATCCTACAGAATGAGGTGGTAGCAGAGGTACGTGTGCTCTCCAAAAGGAGGTGATCTGAGCTGCTACCATTCAACTTATCACCTGTGCCTCACCCAAGAGGCCTCAGCCTCCGAGCACGCTGGAGAGACCCCGTCCAGCTCTACTGGTGCAGCGTCCAGACCCCACCAGGCGCTACCAGCGCAGTGTCCAGAGCCACCGCGCTCACCCTGACATCACCCCCAACAACTTGTGGCACAACCTTGACTCTGCTTTCCCTGTAGCAGCTACACCACTTCGTTACACGGAAAATTAATGCCAAAACATTACTAAGTGAAGGAAGAGAATGAAAATGCCTTCGCTTTACTGAAGCAGGCACTGCTGCCCTCACAACTTCCCATTTTGCATTTGGGCTACAACCGCTCTCCACCCCTTAGCAGATGCGGTGCCCTCTCCCCTCGGTGCTCCCCGCCCGCGCCGTCTCCAAGCGTGCATCAGCTCTCTCCTCCCGACACCCTCCACCGCGCACAGCCCACCCCGAGCACGCGTTGCCGCTCGCCCCGAGCACGCGTTGCCGCCCGGCCCGTTCTGCCTCCAGGCACTGGCTGCTTCCCCCGGTCACCGCTCAAGGTTTCCTGCGCTCCAACAGCTCGTTGCTCATTACAGAAGTCAATTTTGTAAAACGATGGGTATAAAAAAAAAAGTATGAATTTTCATCGATTAACCAGAAACAACAAAGAGCCAATCTGAAGCAGGGAGGAGGATTTTGTTAGGTTAGCTGGCTGTTTAATTAATCAATCAAGCCTTTAACAATGCCAATGACCTGTGAATGTCAGGACACATTTAGACAAACAGTGGTCTACAGCAAAACTGAGCTGTAAGCCAAAAGCGGTTATGGGCTGTTTTATTAAAACTAGCATCATCAGGAAAAGCATGACTTTTTACAGACTGACAGAAGTTTTCTTTCTATTGAGAACTGTAAAATTACTGGACCATGGGAATGGACTAGATGCCATGTTTTAGAGGCATTGTTTAATATTGCTTCATGACATCTGGTTTGCATGATTTTAATTAATCGAAATCGTCATGGATATGCCACCATCATACCAGCTGAGGGCTGAAGAAACGTATAGTAGCTACAATAAATAATGTCAAAGACCTGAAGAGAGCAGTGAGGTGGGATGGCATCTGGGGTCAATCAAACAGCAAAGATATTAAAAGGAAGTAAGATGACTAATAAAGTTTGCATCCTAAATAAGGAGGATGTTATACCATTAAGCATATACTATCACGAGCTATACCACAAAATGCCACATGTCTCTAGACAATGAGACTCAGCAAAATCTAACCCTGTTTTGTAAAACCTCCCAGACACACATGCTCAGTAGAGGAGAGAAACTATGCAAGTTGCAATGCCTGATAATGACCTACACATGAGACAGCAACTTAGAAACTTATTTACCGGCAAGAATGGGAGGGGAAGAGAAGAAGAAACATTGTGGAAAAATACACTGTCAGATCACAGAAAAAGGAAGAGAAATGACCTCATCCAGCTCCAGTTCAGCTTTATTTGGAGGACCAGTCCCTAAATTAATCTGTGCCTCGATAAACAAGCACTAGCAGTGGGAAGAAACACCATTTAGGTTTAGCTGCGGGTAAACACTCGCAGCACTCTTGGAGAAAAACCCCACAAGCGCAAGCGGCCAGCTCAGGGCTGGGCAAGGCTAGCACCAAGGCAAAAGGCCTGAAGATAAAGCACGGTCACAGCTCCAGGTTCAGGATCCCCTGGCAGACAACACCCACAGGAGAAAGGACACCGCTGTTTCATCCCCTCCGCCAGCACGACACTTGTTTCTGGCACAAGTCAACACACAGATTCTGCCGTGAGGATCCCAGCAGTTTGTGACCACGTTACTGCAAAGGGTCCAAGGGGAGCAGCTTTGCAACCCTCCATCATGCTTCACACTGCCCGCTGGGACGGCCAGGCTCCCCAGGGAAATCCCCCCCGCAGAGAGGTAAGATAACCTGCAGCGTCCTGCCCAGCACCATCAAAGAGACGGGGCATTTCCAAGTGCCACAGTCCCTTTTCATCCAAGGGCCGGGGAGCAGGGCATGCCTCCCACTCTGCCAAAGAGGCGTGAGACGCCCAGCGCTGCAGCACAGAAGAGAGGGGCACATCTCTACAGACGCAGGCCAACATTGTCAGGAAGCACCATTGGGCGAGCGGTAACCATAAGGGACTCCAAGACCGGGATCCAGCCCTGACAGCTTGGGATGGGCGATCCTGCTCTGCGCTGCTTTCCTGCTCTCTGCAGAGCGGTGCACATCCAGGGCTACTCAAAATTGCCTTGCAGGATGGTCTGGATGCCAAGGCAGCCTAAGGAGTGAGAAGGTAGCATGGAGCCCTTTTGCTCCTCATTTCCCAGCTCCTTCTGCTTTGTTGGTTTTTCTAACCAAGCACAGCCCGGCATCCCTACTTCACACACACAAGGAGAGAAACAGCTCTCCCACAGGAACACTGCAAATGGACAGAGAAGATACTGGAGGACGAGATGGCTCCCTTCTGCAGCAGCAACCCTGAGGCCGTTGCAGCAGCTGCAGAGCACAGCCAGCCCTCTCTGGAGAGCGGCGAGGGCAGCACGGCCATGAGCTGCTCTCCCTGGGCAGCCGCAGGACAGCCCCTGCAGCCCAGGCCTCTGGCCCACTGGGACACCGTGGGCAGCTCGAGCCACTGGGGACGGGCAGTGGGAGAGCAGACCGGCAAAGGCAGCTCAGTGCCCACAGACCCAGCCATTGTGATAACGGGGCCGACAGCGTTTTCCAGGTCATCCCGGGGAAGGACACGAGCTGGAAGGAGATCCAAACTGAGCTCCATGATGCTCAACGCTCTCTGATGTGAATGAAGTTCATTTCTGCACAGTGTGTTGTGCTGGAACCAGAGTGCCCAGATCCCAGAGCTCCTCCTTCACCAGCCCCTGGACTGAGAAATGCGGTGTACCCACTGCTGTACAAACTTCCTTACTAACACAGCACAGTGACTGGTGCCACGCTAGAACCTCATGCAGAGAGAGAGCAGATGACGAGAAAAAGACAGCATCAGAGAATACGTCTTCCCAACAGCCAGGGATCGTAAACCGTGCTGTAATCTCCCACAGAAGCAAATAACCTGCTTGCTTTGGATATTTGGGACAAAAAGCAAGTGTCAATGTGACAAGTTACGCTGGGAAAATGCTTACTGGATCTTCTAATTGATTTGCTTCTTGGATTTGGAGCTACATTGCAAAGGCATTACACCACAGAACAACTCAAGTAAATGTATTTAAGATGACGCATTAATGTTAGGACTCTTGAGTATCAGAAATGTACCAAAAAGAATGAAAGGAATTCAGAACACAGTTCATACTTACTAGTTTATCTGAAGTGACCAACAGAAGGAAAGATTAGTAAAACAGATACTAAAAAACAACAATTACTTTAATAGATCACTACAGTGTTGTACAGTTACAAAGACAGACAAATAATTTATGGTTATTAGTAAAATTAAATCAGTGCTCCTGCACACCCTCTTTCATGCAACATATTAACCGGAAAAAAGCTTATACTGAAATGTAACTTTAAGTAGGAAAACAGAAATAGAAATAAGAACATTTGCAGGCTGAAAAATTTGCCTTTGCATGTGTTCATACAACACCCAGCATACCAACACTGCAATCACAAACGAGAACCTGGGTATTGCCGTCAACACTTATCAGTATCTCCGACAACTACGAATCCATAAGCCAGCATGACCAATTAAGGTTGCTGCAAAGCTACAGGAAAAATTAGTAAGGGGCCTTGGACTCATTTACCAACAGAAAGTGTGCATTCTTCTGTCCTGTATTTCATTCACTACTGGAGCAGCCATCAGCTCTGCCTCCCCACCAGATAAACCGCCAGGATCACGGCCAGCTCCGCAGGAGCCCAGACAAGACCACTTACACCAAGCGTACTTAGCCCCCATCACAAAGCAATGTGAAATCTCAGATCTTGTTTGACTCTTCACTGGGTGCAAATGTGAGCCAGCAGCAGGGACTGAAAAGCATGCATTCGCTTACATTTAACCCTGTTCCGGTGACCCGTCCCGTTTCCCCCCCCATCAGGATCCCCTTGACCGCTGCCCCGGGTGCAGGTAGTGCGACGGGCACGGGCAGGCTGCATCCCTCCCCCAGGGCCAAGCCATCACAGACTTCTCAGCCCACCAGCCAGCCCCACCTCCCGTTCCAGCCACCGACAAGGTCACTGCAGGTCTCATTCCTCAGCCTACAGGCAATCGATGGACCAAACCCAGTGAAATGAAAGATAAAATTGCAGTTTGTGAATGGCTGAGAAAGGAATACTGCTCTGAGGCAAAGCCAATGGTGTGCACTGTCCCTGGGGACCAACAGGATGTAACTTCATGCAATACCAAATCTTCCTAAACTGCTAGTAAACCAAAAGCCAAACTGAAAACAAAAGCTTTTCATCCAAGGGCCGGGGAGCAGGGCATGCCTCCGGCTCTGCCAAAGAGGCGTGAGACGCCCAGAGCTGCAGCACAGAAGAGAGGGGCACATCTCTACAGACGCAGCCCAACACTGTCAGGAAGCACCACTGGGCAAGCGGGAACCATAAGGGACTCCAAGACCGGGATCCAGCCCTGACAGCTTGGGATGGGCGATCCTGCTCTGCGCTGCTTTCCTGCTCTCTGCAGAGCGGTGCACATCCAGGGCTACTCAAAATTGCCTTGCAGGACAGTTTGGATGCCAAGGCAGCCTAAGGAGTGAGAAGGTAGCATGGAGCCCTTTTGCTCCTCATTTCCCAGCTCCTCTGCCCTTGGACAAAAGCTTTTTATTACATAGTTTGCAAAATATAAGTTTATGGATCTAATTCCATTGACTTTTTGAAAGAAGAAATGAACAGGCTGGAGACAAAGCTGTAGAATCTCTGATATCAGAGTTGCTTTTTCTCAAACATGCTTATACATTCTGCTGGGCTTCTCTTCAAAGAAACCAGCAGACAAACACATGGTCACAATACCAAGAGGTCCCATCATCCGTAAAGTACTGGGGATAGGCAGTAGGACAAGCTTTGAAATTTTGTATATATAAGCTAATTTGGAAATAAAACATACAAATTGTAGATCAAGATTTCTGCATCAGAAAGTGCTCAAATGAGTAACTTGGATGCAGAACACCGCCAGGCAGAAAACTCAGCTTCCTGTAACTGGAAGAAAAAAAGATGTAAATGCAAGATATATTCTAAAATTGTGCTCTGTTACCTCTTTTGTAACTGCACTGCTGACTTTGTAATCTGGGATTTAATATTTTCTTTTCCTAGCATAAAGTTCATGTTTTCAGTCTGAGTTTGCCTACCATGTAAAGTGGATTTGGGCAAACCAGAGCCACGCTATACTGTGATGAGTGGTGACTCCCTGTAAACTGTGTTAAGAACAAATCCTCTGTGGCCTCTGCAAATTTAGGAGCCCAGGAATCGGGGAATGCTTGCTGTCAAGGTACAGAGATCACCTGAGCCGGCCCATGGTCTCAAGGGTGCAGAAGATGTCATGGGAGACCTGGCACCACCGTGGAAGGGGCAGCTGGCGTGCCCTGGGTGTGCACAGGCACTGTCCCAACACCCAGCTGCATCGCGGCGATAACTAACGAACAAACTGGATTTTCACACTTACAACTCACTCACAGCTTGATCCCCAGAGCTCTTGCAACATCCCGGCCAGGTGCCATAGGCATGGTGAGGAAAGACACCTCCCCAAAGCCTTGCTACCCCACACTCTTCTGGCAAAGGCAGCACTGCCATTGCCCTCTAGGGCTGCATGACCGCCCAGGTATAAAGCAAGAGGTACTGTCTACTGTGGACTCGGCTGATGCAGCTATAGAAGACAGATGGGGTTTCAGGCCCACCACTCATTCCTCAGGTCGGGAGAGCTTTGTCTGCTTGTTCCAGATATATTAGTATGTCTAACGAAGGACACTGCTGCTCCACAACTCTCTCCCATCTTCGACAAGAAGCACAGAGTAAACAAGTAGCTCAAAGTTCTAGAAAAAAGCCCATATTGCCATAAAAATATCTGGGACAAGACATAAGGAGAGATGGGAAAAAGGAGGGAATCCACCGCAGAACCAGCTTCTATGGGTTATTTGGTGAGTTTGAACACCTTCAGCTTTGCAATTACTTACAACCTACTGCCAAACTCTCGCCTTTGACATAACCTCACCCACTACAGCAAGAAGGACCTTCACACAAGTGGCTTGCCCAGTTCATCCATCCACATACCCATGCACAATCTTGCAAGTTTTTAAAAATACACTCTCTAACTAAATGCATAAAAACCTTCCTGACACATCTAGAGACAGTCAGAGTGGTGTTGGGCAGCGAACTCATCTCCAGAGCTGTACATGACACAGACTCCAATTCGTTCCTCTTAAAGCCTTTTTCTGTTAACTTCTTGTACTGTGTTTGGTCCTTGCATGGCACTAAGAAAGAAATAATTTCAATTACATTTCTTCAGCACTTGTGTAGATATTCATTTTTAAGGTACATGATTCACAAACTCTAACTGCAGGCTGAGAAATATTGGGGGCAGGAAAAAAACAGTTGAAAGCCAGAGGTGCGTGCTGAATAGCACGGCAGGGAGGTGAATGCGGAGCAAGCCCACGGACAGCCCCTCTCTGCATGCACAGGTCCCAGCCATCCTCCAAAACCCAGGGAGGAAACATCATGAGCCTCCTCACCCATGCTTGGTAAAACCATAGCCTGAAAACGAACAGCACGCTCTAAGGCATCACACTGAGTCTCTGTGAAGAGTAGGCAACAAAGAACTCTAACAGCCTGTACTTTGGGAAAGGTTACCTTGTAAATTTATTATTACAGCTCAGTTAACTTACTGAGGGAGGGGAGGGACAGCACGGAGCGAGCTGAGGCTGTGCTGTGGGGTGAGCTGAACCCGGTGCGAGCGAAGCGATCCCCCCTCTGCCTCCCACGAGTGCAGCGTTTGCAGATGATGACTGGGATCAGGGAACTGGTCCAACAGTAGCGAACCCCGGAGTCCCCATCACTCCAGACATACAGTACCATAAACGCAGGAGTCATCCATTAGCAGATCAGATCCACAGCCATCAACAGCCACCGAGCCATTAGCAGAGAAAAATCCTAAGTATGAAGGCGCATCAGGAAATTTTTCAGACGCAATCTAAAAATGCAGGGACACTCCTGAGGTCCCTGCAGGCACCACGTGGGTGCTGAGGAGCCCTGGCCATGCCGGAGCACGTGTCAGCCGCACAAGGCAGGGGCAGGGCCGGAGCCACAGCCCTGGCCCCATCCTGTGACTGGGAGCACCGTGTTCCCACGCACCTCAAAGCGCTCCACGGTACAGGTGCCACCGCTGGTTCCTCCTGAGAGTCACCACAAAGACACCGCACAGGCTCCAAAGACAGAGCCGGCACCCTGATGGGGTGCAAGACCCCACCCTGGCCAGACCTGGAAGGCAGTTGGAAGACTTCATCGTCAGCACACACCCTCCAGGCCGCCCCGCAGTGGGGAGTCGCTGAGACCTGCTCGTAGGTGTGGAGGCCATGCCCAGCTCACCACTGGCAGCCTGCCGTGGGACCTTGGGTGCCCTGGGGCAGAGGTCCACCCCATTACAGCACATAGGCACTGCCCTTCCACAGCTCTATCTATGTGAGCCGTATTTTCTTGCATGCGAATAGAGTTGGCGGAGGTTTTGTGAAGAAGTGGGTCTGCAGCATTGTTCATTTTTACTGTAAATTTCCAATAACTTACGTGGGTTTTTCACCGAAGATTTCACATTCACCTTTTTTTCGGAAGTGCTGATAAATAACTCGGGACATTTATTTCGATCTAGGCATCTTCAGCACATCGGGTGTCGTGTCACAGCACTGCCGGGCACAGGAATACCAACAGCTCAGCAGCTGGAGACAGTAGGAAGCCTCTTTTTGGGCTGATCCACAGAGAACCATACATTAAAAATGAAGCTAATCTCAGAATTTTCCACCAACCCAGATTTTAATAAAAATAATCTCCCCTGGAGATAGCTGTAATATAAAGCTCCAATACTGCTTCTCATACTGTGGCCCATGCTTTCTTTCCAGTAACCGTGAATTATGGCTCAATTATGTTCACTTTGCCCTCCAAGCACAGGCAAGGAAAGAGAGGGAGGGCTGTCCTCATGTCTTCTTTCCAAAAAAAAATAAGTGCATAGCACAAGCTTGTGCCTGCTCCTGAGCTCCTCATCACATGCACAAGCAGGACCTCACGCTCACGGTGCAGGACATTTTGCAAGCACTTTCCCTCCAAGGATCTGCGAAATCTACCCTGCGCTGTCCGTGCTGTCCACAAACAAACCTTCAGCTCCGAGAGTGGACCAACGGTTGAACCTTTGAGCTACAAAAGCTTTGGCAACTACAGGTCTGCAACTGCTATGGGGACAGAGCTCAGAAAGAGGAGAGAAATGCCCATTTTGACAATTTAACCCGAGGAAAACGTGTCCACTACCTCCTTCACGCCTTGATTACTCCAAGTTTTCCTCCACACATTTTACTAGCAGTTGCATATACGCCCCACAGCACTGTCCAGTCTCCTGGCCCCCAACCTCACCTCCCTCGCAGCAGGTCCCCTCATGGGGCTGTGGTGGCACCTCCTGCCTCGACCGCCTCTGCCCTGAAACCTGGCTCGTGGGACGGGGAGCCAGCGAAGGAGCAATCATCGCACAGATCGACAGTAGAGACTTCGCAAGAAAAGAGGTGTTCTCTTTTTAAGTAGAAAAAGCAACAGTAAGGAAAATTTCCACTTTGGTCGGTGTGGCCGTGTGAGAGCTGTGATCGGGGCACAGCTCAACCGCAGGCAGAGCCCCTCGCTGACACCTGCCCCAGCCCCTCGCGCCGCTGTGCAGGCACCCTCCCTTCCTCCAGCTGGGCTGGAGGAGAGCAAGCTTTCGCAGCCCGCACAGCAGGCAGCTGGGAAAGGAGAAGCCACAGAAACAACTCTGTGTCCTACAGCTCGCCTCGTGAAGCTGAAAGCATGGAAACAATTATTCTAGAGCACAAGACACAGAAATGCTGCAGCAGGAAGCTCCTGCAGGGACCAGAGGTCTGTCGTGCAGGCCGTGTCCAGCACGCCCTACCACAAAGCTGGCTCTGGCATCAGGGATGGACAGAAGCATCAGCAAATTATTCAAGGATGCTGGAGGTCCCAGAGTGAACCTGATGGGCAAGTATGAAATGCAGGTCCCATTTATTAGTGGGCTCCTATGAGCATGTCCAGCTGGAAGTCAGGGATGCAAAAGCATAACCTATGTTAATGACAGAAAAATTCTAGCTCAGATGTATGGTCATCATGGGTGAAATCTTTCTTCTCACTTCTCTATCCATCAGTTAAAACCTCTACCGTCACTGTCTCTGAGCCTCCAAGGAGGAACCGTGACTCTTCGCCTCAACTCTTGCACTGATGATGCTCAACGTTGCTTTTGGCACCTGCTCTTAAATAGCGAAGGGTGCATCGTAAACATTAGGGGGAGGTAACTGCTGTTGACCCGCTTTAGAGACAAGCTCTCTGTGAGGCTGAACAGCATCACTGAAAACAAAAATGAGATGTGAATGCTCAGCTCCAGGAAAACATTTCAGCCCTGCTCCCGTACCCTCTCCCAGCAAAACATGACAAACAGGGTGTCGTGATGACCTGTGATGCTCGGCACTGATCGACAGCACAGCTATGGTGGGAGCTCCAACCGCCCTCCTTTGCCCGCTCCTCCTCAGCCCTGGGCCCTGCCGCACTCATGTCCTCGCACCAGGACTGCCCATGCACCAGCCCAACGGACTCGTGATGGCGGTGCCAGGGACCCTTCAGCGCCATTCCCACGTGGGAGTCCCGCTCCGTCCAAAGGGAAAGACGCAAACTCAGAACAAACGTACAAGATGGAGGCACGCGTCTCGTTAGTCAGGGTGATGTTCAGATCTTCTCAGAGCAACTCTACAAGGAAGCGATTAACTGGAGAGCAAGATGGGCTCAGAGCAGTGCCTGCCTGCGCGGCAGGGACGGTGCCAGGGAGCCACCTGAGCCAGTCCCCAGGACCCACACCTCAAGGAAGGCTCCTCAGGCCCCGACTGCCCCGGGACTAGACAGGCACGGCTGCCAGAGACAGCCTGTCCTTTTTCAGCCCCTAAACCAGAGGAAAGTTTGGGCACCCAGAGCTGCATCACCAGCTCGGGCGTTCTCGCCCCAGGGACCGAGCCCAGCCAGCACTCGCCCTACATGAATAGCCACCCCAGCCACCCCGCTGCCGGGGACAAAACGCAGGAAACCCAGCGTCTGGCCACACGGCGAGGTCCCCCTGCCCTCCCTGCGGAGGGGACCCAGCTGCAGGAGCCAGCCCGTGCACCGCAGCCATCAGCCTCCGCAATAACTAGGGGTTGGCAACTAACCTCAGAGCTTGAAACACCCTCTCTGCTCCGAAGGAGTCCACTTTCCCCGCTCCATCTCCACCAGGGCTGTGAAATGCCTGCAGAGCGAGGCCCAGGCGGAGCTGACTGCCTTGCTCTGTTGATAAGCAGACGGTCGAATCCGCTACGCTAGTGCACACATGCATATTTACATGGCTTTCTCTAAACCAAGTTTGAACAGTTTTATGCAAATAAATTGCATTTATTCAAAACAAGTCATTAAATAATTCACCCACAATGTCCCAAAGGGTGTTGCACAACACTTGGCAGCTAAACTTCCCAGTCCCCAAAATAATCAACCGCAGCCACAGATCCAACACAGTGACCCGCAGCTCTCCCGCTTCAGGCAAAAGCCTCCCTCCACGCACATAATAAAGCAAAGTGGATTGATTTAAGTCAAAGTGATCACCAATTTTAACCATGATAAATCAGCTGGCAGAAAATCTGGATATAAATAATCGAGTCTGATGTTGTTTTGCATCGGTAGTCCTTAGCTATTTTCCTAAAGAAAGGCTGAGTCGGATCAATTCATAACCATTACATTAGATTAATTTGCAATTTAATATAGACTTTACAACCAAAAGTGCTTTTTCCTAAGTAGATACACTGCAACCGCATGCATCTATTTAAGCAATTATAATGTAAAATAAAAATTCAATTTTTTAATTTTACCCAAATATTTTAGAAAAGAGTGAGTAGCATATTTCTTACTTAATAGAGGATGAGTAGTTTTTGACTTGTCATTTAGGTCAAAGTGGACTAAGATAAAAATTGGCTTTAAAACATGTTCATTTAGCATGTTAAAATATTTCTGGGTACTAACAAATTAAATACAGCTACTCTAAACCACCTGTGCTGGATTCACAGGAAACGTGTAAGCAACCAAAATACCTCTTGCACATACAAGCAACAGACATAAAAAGAGACTTTTATCAACAGTTACTTAGATTAACTGTTCCTTCACGGCCATCAAGATCTTAGAGCTGGTGGGTCTCGCCCTCTTGAAATGGCCCTTCATGGCTGGAGCAGAAGAGGAAAGCAAGGTCTTTGCAGCTTTCCCAGGCTCCACCTCGCTCCCTACTTCTGAGCCTGCTCACCTGGGAGCTGAACTGGCCGAAATGAGGGAACACTTGCCCTGGCGTACAGTTAAAAGTTGCGTTAGTATCTGAACTAGTTTCACAGACTTAACCAAGGGATTCTTTGAGATCACTCATGTGGTTTGTGCTGACTGACTGCCCCGTGGGTCACAGCACCCCGAGCCGGCACCACGGGGCTGCTCCGTGAGTCCCTCCTGCCAGCTGCGCCTGCTCAGGACCCTCCGGCTGAAGTCACTGCAGGGAAGATGAATTACTTCTAACGCAGCCCGTCCCTGCGCTCCGGGTGACAACGCACCCGACAGACGGGCTGCAGGCAGGGACCAGCAGCGTTACACAGGCTAGGGCAGGGAAGGGCAGAGCATCCCAGTCCCTCGCTGCCCTGTTCCCTCGAGGCAGTGGCACGGCCTTCAGTCCCCATGCCACACTCTGGGCCTGCCAGCCCTGGATCTGCCACCCAGAGGACGCACAGGGAGGGACCTGGCGTGCCCCGCGAGCTGTGCCAGTACCACCTGTCGGCATGCGGCCCAGACTTTGCGCCAGTCTTTGGTGGTCCACGGGCAACAGGCAGCGCTGGAGCCAGCAGAAAGCCCGAGGCTGCAGAGCCCGTCGGTACGGTCCACCACACGCCCGAACACCAGACCAGAGCTTTGCATCTTGCGACCGGGCACGGCGCCCTCAGCCTCGCCCTTGCCAGGGCTCCTCCAAGCACCCCGTGCTGCATCTCCCTTGCACGGGCTGTGTGGCTTTCCCGCGGCGGGGCACGACCACCCCGCCATGTCCCAGGGGCTTCAACACCTCAGGCAAAGCAGGGGTGGCCACGGGGAGTGGGGCCCAAGCTCTGCCCTGCTCCCCATGCAGGTTTCAGGGTTAAACGCCAGCAACCCTGGCCAATGGGTTTAGCATTAACTTAATGCCTTAAGTTAAGGCATTAAACTTAAGTTAAGGCTGTTAAACCACAGCCTAAGCCACAGCGCCTTTGCTGAAGAGTGTGACCCACGCTAATGACTGGTGTGCAAATGTCAGCCGCCACCTCTCTGCTCCGCAGCTCCCTTCGTGCAAGGGGCAAACTGACACGCTGCTGCGGACGGACACGGTCCCAGGGAGCCGACGGGCTCCTCGGCTCGCAGCAGCTCTGCACCTGGAGGACGTGCCGGCCAGGTGCCACGCTGCACCTAACCCCAACCTACTCAGCTTGGTGTAAGGGACACTGGATAAAATATAATGGTGTGTTATACTGAGGATCTCGGTTCACTCTTCCATGGATCCTACCGTCTGGATGATGATAGAGTGCTCTAACGTTTGCATTAGGAAAACAGACACAAAAAAGCTACAAAGAGACTTTAAAATATGTCATGCTTGGTGCCGCATTCAACAGCGTACAGTAATGAAGCACGGGGCTGCACAGTGAATAAGAAAGATAAAAAAAGTGGAACAGCTGCCTCATTCATTGAGCACTATTAATCTGATCTGAAAGAGGCCGGGTTCCTATGGAAAAACAATGTGCAGCTTGTAATCAAAAAGCATCTCAAAGCATGTGCATAAGTGGTTTGATTCTCCCCTAAAAGGGGTGAAAAATCCAATACAACTATCGACAGCTAGAGGTTTTTACAGCAGCAGAAAGCAGATGCTTTGGCCAAGGATCAAAGTTTTCAGTGCAGGTTTAGGCCATTCTGGAGGTCAATTCCTGACCTCTAGATCTTCCCTTTGCAGCAATAAACTTCTCCTGATTTTGATGGGTTTTTTTCGCTGCTCACATAGCTGAGGCAGAATGGAGCATGGAAAAAGGAATTTTAGGATCTAAGTGGCACTGGGAAACCAGTGAGAGGCGAAGCCTGGGAGAGAGGAGAGGAGCTTGCACGCCCAGAGCAAAGGGCCGGTGCCACAGCCGGTGACCACGC
>NW_009629318.1:13584-19016 GCF_000690535.1 Cariama cristata | reverse complement strand
TGTGAGAAAATAGTCAAATAACCGCAATGTCTGCCTGGTAAAATAGGAGTGACCTTTGCTGATCTGAGGCTGAGGAAGGAAAGCAGCGGCTGGGAAGAACTGCAGGTCATATCTTACCCTGCTTACCTGACCTCGGAGCCCTGCATTTCCCTCTGTCAGGTAATGACTGGCTCATCTCTGTAGCAGTGTTGGGAACATAAGGAAAAAATTAATCAGCCTGTAGGTAGCATGTAACTCTGAGGTCAAAGTATGGTGGGAGGAGGAGGATGAGCCCTGGTTGTGCTGATGTTGAAGGCACCAGAGGGTGATGTGCTGCATACCAGACTCTTTATTGCATGCATTTGTATTTTGTTGCTCAGTCCTTGGAAGAGATTGTATGCTGAGAATCAGATATTCCTCTGTGTACCTTTCCTGTGACACAGTGTGAGCCTTGCCTGAAGGCTTGCTGTTACCCGGGAACACAATGTGCACACTCCCAGGTGAAGGGCATTAATGACTGTGGGTCTTCTCGGGTCTGGTTATTTAGGCAGAAGCCTTTTTCTTTGGGATGAAGTGTGGGGAAGATGAATAGACAACATGTTCTTTTTAGGTAATTATTACACACTTTGCAGTCCCATGGCGTTTACCAAAGGCTCAGTTTGAGATGTCCTGAACAGATTCTTAATGAGATACTGGTGATGCTCACTGTGAAGCAGGAATCGATCTCCAGATAATCTGATTTGGTAGTGTTTTTGTTTGTCATCTTATGCAACTTCTTTTTTTTTCCCACTATGGTCTCATCACCCAAATAACCAGTTCCATTTTCCTAGTTGGAAAAGCGTCTCTGGCCTTGAAATGAACGTCAGGGATTTGAGCAAAACTTGGTAAGCGCTGAGCTCCCTCTAGCCCTGCGTCGGCCCCCGCACAAGAGCACTGGGCAGAGGCACTCAGGTGAAATGCCTCCATTTGAATGGACCACTGGTGTGCCCAGTAGTGGGGCTCAGAGCCCATCTGGAGCTCCTCAGTGAGGGGGTAGGGAAGAGCCTGTGCTTGGTAAAGAGTTGAGAGCTGGGGTGTGTTAGGCTTTAGGCTCTGCTTATTGAGGTTTGCTTATTACAGTGCTTCCCTGAGAAGGACAAGGTCAGTTGTGCTGGTTTGGGCATCGGTGTCAGCCTCTGTGGAGAGCTCTACCGTGGGCAGACTGAGAGGTGCGAGATGGCAGCAAAGCAGGTGAACTGGTTGAACTGGGGGCCAAGTTATCACAAAGGGAGCAGGAGAGACAAGTAGATAGTCCCTTTTGAGGGCAGTGCTGGCACCTCGGTGGGTTGTGTGTGACATGATTTTTAGGATATATTGACATACTGGGTGTTTCCAGATGGTGGATGGCTCTTTCATGACCAGTCCTGCATACTAGCTTGCTTTCTTAGACGTGACAGGGGGAAAACACTTTGGATTCTGCCATGAATATCTCTAACCGCTGCTCTGTTTCAGGAATACAGACACAGGGATGTGGCTGTGCTGAAGCTGGGAGGGTGTGTTGGAGGCAGTTTCACCTCATACTTGCTGTGGTCATTGTCTACTTTCCCTGAGCTGCTGTTACTGCTTTGAGATGAGGCACAGCTAGCCAGGCATCTCCAGTGTCTGTTCCCCAACAAACGTGGGGAAGTGCAGCTGGTTGCTTTTATCCTGGGGCAGCATTAAGTGGGTAGGAGCTCCCTTGCTGAAGCTGTGAGCTTTTGAAGCAGTTTGGAAGATCTGGGCTCCTGTGCTGCTTTCTGATTCTCCCCTACGCTAGAGCAAGGGGACCGCAGGCAGCCACTGCTCCTCTGCAGGAACCGGGAGGGTCTGCTGAGCATCCCTCCGCCCTCTGCCTCCATGTCCGCCATCACCTCCCGAAGCCACTGCCACCTCCTCCTTTCCACCGCCACCTCCTCCCTTCTCAGCGTCCCCGCTGTTGCCATGGTGGTGTTGGGGCTGGCCGGAGGCCCTGTTACTTCAGGAACGAAGGCAAATGGCTGTCTGGCTGCCGGGATCCAGTGTGTGAGTGTGCCCCTACAGAATGAGAAGGGTGGTGGGTGCTAGTGACCACCCCTGTGCTGGGGTGATGGTGGCTGCGTCCTTCCCCCCGCTGAAATTTTGATGCTGGTGTGCCCAGGCTACTCAGCCTTGGGAGGGAGGGCTTGGGAGAGGGGCTGAGCATAGACCCAGGGCTGTGGGGGGAGTGCAGAGGGGAGTGATACCCCCCCCATGCCCCACGTAGCGGTTTTGGGGGCATCACTTGTGCTTATCTTCCTGCAGGATCTGTTTCCCTGCAAGGAAGCTATTTTTGGGGGGACAATTTTAGGGATGAGGTTGCCTGTGGAGCAAAGTGGGGGCTCTTGTGCTGGGTTAGAGACACTTGGAGACTGCAGCACTTTCTGTGTCGGGGACTGGGAGCTGGAGCCCCTTCTCCACCCCTGTGCCAGAGCTGGACAGAGCAAGCTTTGAGCTTTGCTCCCTGAAAGAGAAACTTCCTAAATTTCTTCCTTTCTTCCCAGGGGATGCAGATTTGGCTGCATCCAGGCTGTGAGTTAAACATGGAGGGGATGGAGGCTGCCACTGCTGGCTTCCCCTCCTCATCTTGCGCATGGGCTTTTGGATGTTTTGGCCTTAAATTTTTAATCTGTGTTGCCCAGTCTGTAAATGAGAGATGAGATTATTTATTCTTGCTCTGTCTATAAAATGCTGTGAAAGCTTACGATGAAAAATGTGACAGATGGCCTAGGTAGAATTGACTGCAAAGTTAACTCACCTTAACTATCCTTTCCTCGCATTTTAAATCCATAGGTGATTTTCTGAGAAGTAACAATTCCTGTATGCATCTAGGGAAAATACAAAGGCCAGCCTACTCCAGGGGGGTGCAGATTACTCATAACAGGTTGTTCAGCCTTGTCTCTCCCCTGAAGGATGGGAAACAACTCAGTGAAGCCAAAACTTGCTCTGTAACACCCTGGGGTCACGGCCAGTGCTGTAGTAGTACAGTAGTAATCCAGGAAATACAGAATATTTACTGTTCTGACAGCTGGTAATGTGTGTGTGCGCTGGAGAATCGGGCAGGAGGCTGGAGCCAGCCAAGGTGGGGTTGGGGGCTTTTATCCCTGCTTCTGCTTTTTGCTGGTTACCCGTCTCCAGTTTGGTGTCTTTGAATTGTATTAATGTTTGTGTTCTTGCAGAGATTGAAACTGCTTTGTGAGAACTGGGCAGGAATACCCATAACTTTTACTGAGAAGGTTTTGAAGATTGAGATTGAACCAGCTTGGTTTGGATTGAGGTTCATAGGAGCATTTCAAACAACTCCGCTGATGCCTGACCTCTTGGGGTCTGAAGGCAGCTGGTTGGGATGTGAATGTTGGGCAGCCTGTGCAGTGCACTGCAAATTGGTGCTGCAGAAGCTAAGAAATGGTTCAGAAAGGGAAAGTGGGTGGTTTTTAGGGATACCGGCAGTGTCCCCCATTCCAGCTTGGATGTGCAGTTAAATGGTGGATTACCAAATCATTGCATATCAGCAGAAAGGAGGTTACTGTTGAATATGCTTTAAGTGCCCAGGGAGTACAGAATTGGGACCTAATTGGTTTAGTGGTGGTTTTGGCAGTGTTGGGTTTACGGTTGGACTCAGTCTTAAAGGTCTTTTCCAATCTAAATGATTCTATGAAATGTGATCCAGATGCCAGAAGAAAAGAGTTAAGGAAAAAGGGAGCTGCAAAGTTGCAAAGCCAGGATAGCAGCTATCAGATGCTGGGAGAGGCAGTTAAGAGAGGGGAAAATAGTAGTGTAAATACTTAAGGCAGGAGCCACAGTTGTAAATGATGGTCTGTGGAGCTGGGGAATCTCCAGCAGGCCCTTGGAGGGGAGCTTGGTCCATCTCGCTGTCAAATGACAGTTGAAGTTTATTAAAAGAAATAACAGGAAGATAGAACAGTAGGCTCCTGTTAATTATCTCGGCTATGGTAGAGCTTTTGTAATAAATTGCAAGATGACAGTACCAAAGTGATAAAATACAGAGGGGCTGTAATATAAAGGTGACAGGTGAGGCTTCCTGGGTAGCCAGACTTGATTTAGAAAGCATTCAGCCACTTAGCAGTGGGCTGGAGGGGCAAGAGATTAATCCTGGAAATTCTGCTTCTCCTTTCCTGGCTTCCTTGAGCTGCTGTTTATATGGTAATTATAGCTAAGCAGGTGATTTCTAGGCAAGAAATGTGATCTTGCTACTTAAGCCTGAACAGGGCAAGATGATTTAACTGAGTAAAATTGTTCAATAGCATCCTGATGCTCACTTTTAACAGATCTCCTGTCTTACTCTTCCAGCAAAGTGTAATAGAAAGGCAAATTAACCAATTACTCCGAGAGATGGTTTATCTCTCTGCAAGGAAGAGGAAAGAGGATTTATTGTGTGTACTGAAGCCAGATTCAGCCACCAGTCTGTGGTCCTGCAAGAGAAGCTGGGTATAGCATATTGTAGTGCGGAGTGTGCTAATACATCCCCGGCCTTGAAGTCTGGAGGGCAATCGGTGGGTATTGGAGCGGCTCAGAGGCCAATGCTTCAGCACAAGTGACGTGGGGTCCCTTGAAATAAGAGTGCTGGCAGATGGCATAGTGACAGCCAGAGGATCTGTACAGACATGAAGCTGTGCCTTTACATGAAACTTTCCTTTCTTTTTTTCTTAATGTCTATTAAGAAATTTGCTGTTTATTCTCAACTTCCTGTCTTTTTCAGCACAGTATCATCAGAGAGCTGTTCAGTTTTATTTTACAGAGGGAAGCTGTTGGACATATGCACAATGGGATTTGGATGCTTTAGGGCCGTATCTAAGTGCTCGCATCAACTTCTTGCTCAGCACAGCTTTTGCCAAGCTCACGGGCCCTGAAGGGCCCCTCTGTGCCTGTATTTGTGCTGTTGAGTCTTCTGAATTTTCCAGGTCCTGGCACAACTGAGCTTGCGTGGAGCCGTGTCTCGTGCCTACAGATACTTTGACCATATGGCCCTGGCCCATATCATGAGCCAGGTAGCGTTCAGAGGTTAATATTGCTGCCCTAATGAGAAGAGGTAAAGGTGCAAAAGCACTTTTTATTTACTCCTAATGTAGCTCATGGCCAAAACCACTTACCTGGGATCAGGGTGTTCCTGTGCAGGACCCTTCTTTTCTGCCTAGCCTGAAGCAAGGAATATCTGTAGTAACTGTGAGCCCAAATCATGAAACAAATCTTTTTCCTTCACTTTGAAGATGATCCTGGTCTTTTTTTTTTTTCCCCCTCCAGAGACTGTTTGTGTTGCATATTAAATAGTCATTAGCTAAAGACTTTAATCCAGGGAGCAGAGCCCCCCAGCCAAGGCTTTTCCTTAGCTCTCAAGCATCCGAGCTGCTAGCCTGCAGATCGGGCTTTTTCTCACTTGCTTTCTCCACGCAGCAGTGCCC
>NW_009629318.1:7331-13551 GCF_000690535.1 Cariama cristata | reverse complement strand
GCCCCCTCCATCTACCTGGGAGGGCAGGAAGGTCTGGGCTGGAAAAAATAGATGGTGAGTTCAATAGCAGGAGCAGAGCCAGGTATGGGAGCAGGGTTGTTGAGTTTGAGAGCAAACTAGAGAAGCCTGGGGTGCTTGCGAGCCTTGGATGGGTTTTGGGTCGCTTTCACCATGCAGCTCCATGAAGATAGTTTGCAGCCAGCAGTTTCCCTTGCAAGCATCTGAGGCTTCTCTGGCAAGTCCTCTGTACAGGAAGCCTGGCTCCAACTGTGCTATTTGCCTGCAGCGGGCAGGAATCACCGCTGTGCTGAGCGGGTGAGGCTCTAACATTGCTTCTGAGGTGCTGGAGCTGTGGGAAGGAGCACAAGATGGCAGCCCTGTGAGTGCATCAGACCAAGCATGGGAAACTTGATGGGTCTCACCTTGACATCTGTCTCCAAGTTCTGCCTTCTGAGACAGGACACATCACCCACTGTCCAGTTTTCTTTCCCTGTTGCACTTCTGTCTTGGTGCCTTGAGCAGACAGGGCTGTCACATCAAAGGTTTCTTTCCCTGAGCTCTCCGGTTTCCACTTGGATTTGTGGCAGGACACCATGTGGGACGTGTTTTCAAGTGAGTTTCCACAGGCTAGCTGACTGGAGAGCCATTTAGTTTTCAGGGCTTGCATCCTACCCGGCTGGATTGTAAACCCCCAAGTAATGAATGTTGGTTTTCAAACTGCGAGTTCCTTGTTGCCTGCTAAGCAGATGTGATGATTTGGTTTGCCTGTGGCCAAAAGTCTCATGAGAAGCTTGTGTTTATAGCATATGCTGTGCTGAAAACGCGTGAAGCTCCCTGGCAGCTGAGATGCTCTTGTAAATTGGGTGTCTTTGGCTGGTGTGTGTGTATGTGTGTGTGCAGGGTTAATTGGAACAAGCTCATCAGATGGGTATTCACCAGGTACAACAACAGAGAACACCCCCAAAGACCTTGTTGGAGCTGCGGCAACATGGTGATTTGCCTACTCTCTTTTGCATTGGTGTGGTTGGGGTCCTCCCTGGGCAAGCAAAACAGAAATTAAATTCTTGCTTTGTTAAGTCAGCATGGAAACTTTTTCTTTATTCTTTAAAGAAATGATTAGCTTGTCTGCAGTGTCTATATTAATTTATCTGAAGTTTGTGGAACATTAACAAATGCCACTCTAAGGCGTGCTTTCTAATACTACTGCAATCATTCCCTGTGGAGTGAGATGTTTAGGAAATAGATGGGCTGCAGTGATTTGCAAGGCTGTAACTTTATGAAGGCATTTCAGTGGCATTGTAAACCACCAGAGTAGAGACCACGTCGACCAGTGATGATACTGAGAAAGCTCAAGGCAGAAAGCATAGTTGCCACTCCAGGCTGGAGCTGAAGAAATCCCAAAGCCCCAAATGCTTGAACGTGGATCTATTCCCTTGGTGTGGAACTGGTTAAGGCAGTAAACTCCCAGTCTGTACTGGGTTCGTGGACCTTTGCTATACTGGTGAGATGTTGCTGTTTTGAGATGCTTCTCGACACAGCACCCTGTGCCTGCGCAGTGCGGTACCTCCCCAGGTTAGAGCAGGAGGAGCTCAGCAGCAGAGAAATGAGCAGACTTGAGCTCCTGTCAAGCTCTGAACTCTCTCCTTCCTTGAGGTCCTGGTAAAATCCTCCTGCTCTGCCTCGCAAGACTGAGAGTTGAGGAGAGGAGATGCTGGGCAGCCCGACTTCCAAGTCCCATTAGTTGCCTTCCAGGTTCCACCCAGATGTGAGAAGCCACCAGCCCAGTGGCAGTTGTTACTATGCCAGTGGGACTATGCTAACAGAAACATGTCGTGGGCAGCCGCTGTCCTTCCAGGCTACCCACAGCCACCCAGCAGCTGGTGGTGGTTTGGGAAGCAGGACTGAGCACTGCACCCAGTGAATTCTCCAAGAGAAGCGTGAATTACCTGTCCTAAGGTAGCATCTGGGCACTGGGAAGGAAGGAGGCAGTTTTGTTGGCAGGAGGGCTGACAGCAGGGATGCAGCAACTGTCTGATGCTCGGCAGGCATTAACTATGTACCTGGTCTAAGAGTAGGTCTGGGGAAGTGGTGGGGTTTTAATGGGTTCTAAAATTGCTGTGCAACTTGCAGTGATGGTCGAGACTTCTAGTTTGGCTGTAGATACTGGAGTAAAGGGAGCCTGGGGGAGGAGGCTGAAGCTTGGATGTCCTTGATGATCTTCAGCTTGACATCCTGCTCTGATACATCTGGGTTTCCTGAGACATGTCAGGAATTTTACCGCAGCCCTGGGCATGTTTCTTCATTGCTTTTCTAGGTGGTCTTAGCTGTTGTGTCCTGGCATAGCTGCCCAGGCTCAGGACATTTAGGCTCTGAACCCAAAGTTGAGATGCCAGAGCTGTGTCTGTGCCCTGAGCCTGGAGCAGAGGGGGAATTGCAATCCTTCCTTAATTTCTGGGGTGGGTAAAGGGCTGTCTGAGGCGGGGAAGACGGAGATCTCTCCCCACCAGACAGGAATGGTAGGCTGGAGGTGTGCTGTGTCATGGTTGTTGTTTGGTCCTGCCCCTGCAAGGAGGTGTGGGTGATTTCGTAATTCCCCTTTCTTCCTAATCTGGGAGGCTGATCCCCACGAGCTGTAGGGAACTGGAGCCGTGGGAAATGGAGCCGTGGGGCTGTCTAAGAGCCTTATTCCAGGGCTAGAGGATAGGGGAAGCTGCTAGGAAGCCTTTTGGAAATAAGCATTGTGGGTGTGATGAACAGGATTAATTTCAAGTGAAATGAAATTACAGTTAGAAAATTGGAACAAATAATCCAGTTGTCCTCGAGACTCAGTAATAAAACATTGACATCCAGATTAATGTTGTATCATCCCCATTAGATTTTGCTCTTGAAAAATAGTTCTTTGCTGCTTCAAATCCTAGCTCTTGCTTCAGCCTGTCCTCATGTCCATAGGACAGTGCTGTGCTCTCGTGTTTCTTACAAGAACAAGAGGAAACAGCAACCTTATAATTTCCTGAAACTGTAAAGGGCCCAGTACCATGAACATCTACAATGCTGTAGCAGTTTTGAGAGTAAAGGAATGAAGTTATTGCCTTGCTTGCAGGATGTGGATAAAACTTGTGGGGAAGGGAATGGTCATCTTTGCATAGATGCTGTCTTGCTGTATATGGTACGTCCACACAAAAAAAGATGGTGTGGAACAGAAGGAAGCAGGAGGGAATATGATCTGTGATTTTATCTGATGTCAGGATGTAGAAAATTTCAGGGTAGAGCTGGATTTGAGAACAGTGATCTTTCAAATCCCAGAAAATAAGTGGGCCAAATCCATCTGTTCCTTGGTCCAGTTAGCCAGAAATGGGAGAGGAAATTATTTCTAGTCCAAAGTAGCGCTTAGTAAGTGCTGCACATGCTTACCTTTGATTTTTGTTTGTGCTTGAGACCCACTTTCTGGGGTTTTCTTCTCTTCTTGCCCTTTCTTGCACCCATTTTGTGTGATACAGACCAAGAGAGGTGGTCGGCAGGCTGATGATTGGAAGAAGAATGTCCCATGGACCTGTTAACCCATGCCTCTTGTAGGATAAGGATGCTGGAGAAGAACTGCCATTAGGATAAAGTCTTAAGTGGCTCTGCTTTCATATATGCTTCATTTATATTTGAGCTAATTACTTGTGCTCCTTTAATGGTTTCATGCTTTTATTTCTGCTGTTACCGCCTCTAATGCCTGTAGGGAGCCTTGAATTTGGGTGTTAATAAGGGAAAATTAGGACCCTCTATTCTCCATGGAGAAATGCTTTTGGGCGCTGTAGTAATTTCATGCCTGGAAGGAGTCATATTTGCTGGATAATTTTTGTAACTTAAACCCACCAAATTAGCCTTGAGAAACTATAGTTCTTAATCTGATTATTGAACTCTATGCTCCATTAGTTAGAAACATCACCAGGCTCCTTGCACAAAGGGTGGATATTTGTTTTGCAGAGTAGGAAAGTGGTCTGATTTTGTTAATGCTCGAAGCAGCAGCGATCCCTGGGTTTAAGGTTGTTCATAATACTCTGAGTGCTCAGGGTCAGGCAGAAAGTCACATCAAGTCAGATGCTCTTGCAAAATGAAGCAGCTAAGTGACACTTACCTTCCTTCTGTTCCCACCAAAAAAACTTCTTTTTTAAAGAGTAATAAAGGATAGTTTGGATATGAATAGAGATTTGGTTAATTCCAGTAACTGGGGTTTCAAAAGCAATGGGAGATGGGAGGGAGGTGAGAAATGCCAGCAGGTCCTGGGGTGTGTGTGGCTCGAGGGACTGCACCAGCAGCAAAAGGCTGTTTTGGCTCAGGGAATGTTTGTTCTGGGGTTTTACTTCTGTGAATCTTAACTCTGCCACTTAAATATGGTCTAATCATGAAATAAGGTGGGGAGGCCTTATGTTCTTCACTTACGAAGGATGCCACAGCCTGGAGATGCAGGGGTATCCTTCAGGTCTGCTGTGAATGGCATTCTGGATTTTAAAAGTCCCATTGTTGCTCCTTCCAGCTGAGACATGGCCACTGACAAGATCCATCGGTCCATGTGGTCCTCCAAAATGACTGTTGGATTCCAGAGCAAGGTGGTAGCACCTCGTAATCCGAAGCTAGTCAGAAGCGCAGAGAAGTCTGTGACTGTAAGTACCTGTTGTGGCCAGGTAGGAGCTGTGTTAAGGCTGGAAATTCCCTGTGTCGGAAACTCCCTGTGTCCCTCCTGTTGTCTATCAACGCTGTGAAGCTTGACACCACCTCCCCATCTCTTGGCTGCCATGCTTCTGTTGGAGGTGGCTATCATGGTGCAGAAGGGGATGGACTGTGTGCTGCTTCAGGGAAAGTCCAGAGTCTTGCCTGGGTGTGCTGCTGGAGCTGAGTTAAACGCGTGTACTGGGCTTGGCACTGGAATAGCTGAAGTATGAGCGTGTGCTGCTTTCCATCCCCTTTGGGTAGTAGTATCTCCTGTCATGTCGGCATGCTTGCCAGTACTGCTCTGACTGTACTTGTGCTCCAGGCAGGTGGGCATGTGGTGGGCTGCTCAAACTCTACCGGAAGGCTTGAGATATGTCTGGTCCCAGATAGAACAGGTTCCCAAAGAGTTATGTTATCTCTTATTCTGTGTGGAGCACAGATCCAGCCCTACAAAGAGCAGTGCAGTCTGGGCAATTCCTCCTTCCCATCCACAAACATCCGCTTTGCTGACTGGAGCTCACTTGACTGGAGATGACCTAGTGCTGAGGCTCTGTCAAGGAGAGATCTTTGTATACATCTATGGAGGAACCTGTGAGGCCAGAACAGAGAGAAAACAAGTGCTAATTAAAAAGAGATAACTAAAACTTGGACCTGTTCTCTGTCTTGGCACAACTCTGCTTTTCTGCTTTCCTCTGGTTCGCCCAGCAGTGACGCCTCCACACACGTATTGGTTGTGAGCGTTGTGCAAGGATGGAGTTAGGGGATTTCTGATAACTCCTCCCCACTCTCTTCAAAGGTCACTGGCTCAATCCAGCAAAACTAAAGAGGAAACAAATGCCTGAAGAGCAGAAATCCCCAAACATGTCACATCAAATCATGAAGGAGAAGCTATTGGAACAGAGCCACTTGGTTAGAGCATGTGTATTCTGCTCTATCATTAATTTACTGTAAAGATTTCAGCAGGTGACTTCCAGGACTATCCTAGTGGCTGTGATCACAAATTATTTATCAGTGGCACTTGAACAAGAAAAGCTTTTCTGAACAAAGGCATTTCTGCAGTTCTTACTTGTGTTTTGCATTTCAGCTGACTCCCTCTGCCTTCCGAAAGGAGATGTCTCTTACCACCAAGCAGAGGCTGGCCAGCACTCGGGAGATGAGGCAGCCCAGGATTATCCAGCTTCTAGACATGAGTGAAGCCTCCTATCAAAAGGTAGCCTTTTGCTGCCCTTTTCCTTGCTGTCTGATGTGACATTTGAAGATGGTGCGTGCTTGTTGACAGGCTTGCTTCCAGCTTATCTAAATACCTCAGTGACTAGGTCCTGTTGTCATTTCAAACTGGTGATGGTGGAGTTCTTTCTGCTGGGGGAAAGGTAAAACATTTTTCCCTGCTGAGATGTTGAAGTCCTGATCTGCTCTAAGCCAATATAAATAACTTCTGCTGAAGTTTGGTGGGTTTTGCTGGAAGTCTAGCTACTGTTGCTAAAGCACGATACTGGAGGCAAGACACAAAGGCGTGAGCTTG
>NW_009629318.1:0-7284 GCF_000690535.1 Cariama cristata | reverse complement strand
GGTGTAGTCGCTGTCAAATGCTTGGGGTCATATGACTCCCTCAAGGATGGCAGCATTGGCCTGGAAGGCTGAGGGGCTATGGTAATTATTCAAGGTGTAACAATACCGATTGCATTAATACTTCGGGGTGGAATAACATGCAGGACTCTTTACAGGCTGTTAGATTTTGCAGGCTAGCAGATATCCAGGGGAATAGCCCTGGGCCGAGGGGAGTGAATGTGTTTTATCTGGATCAATGTTTACTTAGATGTATGTTTGAAGCCGCTTTTCTTACAGGGTGGCTCGGTATAACACGCAGTCCAAATGAGTAGATTACTGAGCTAGGCTCGTTGAGCGGAAAATTGCCAGCAAGAGACCTGTAACAAATTACTTAAGGATTGCCCTAGACAGCACAGGAGGTTGGGAACGCATCAGATGAGTGCACAAATTGCTGTCGGTGTGCTGCAACTACTAGCTTCAGCATGACTGTGACTTCTGTGGAGAAGCAGATCTGCCTGCGTCTTTTAAGTGGGAATGGTGCAACTGGAAGAGGGGAAACAAAGCAGGGAGGAATTTTCTCAAAGTAATGCCTCTGCTCTGTAAGCGTTTGCTGCTTGTGTGTATCTTCAGACGTGCTTCTGCAGTGGTATTAAGTGAAACAGCAATAATAGAATACAATAAAGCATCCATGTAAAGATCATGGAAAAAGGAGATACCAAGTCCGGTCTTACTCAAGTTGCCCAGTAATGCTGAGAAGCATCCAGCATTCACCTCATTTGTCCTTTTTTCAAACTACTGTGTTACTTTCTTTTTGACCTTACCTCCTCTGGTACTGTTCTCTTCTTCCTGGTTTCTAGGCTCTATATCAAAAAAAGATATTTGGGGATGTGTGAGACTCGGTCTGTCTGTTTCAGAGTAAAGATCATCCCAAAACTGTTTCCTGTGGAGTCTCATGTAAATTCTTGAGTTTCACTTGCTCTGTGAATGCCCGTGGCTCTTTCAGCAAGTGTCTCATGTAAATTCTTGAGTTTCACTTGCTCCGTGAATGCCCATGGCTCTTTCAGCAAGTGCCCTGGAGCTGTGTGACCACGTTAGCACAGGGCTTTGCTGGAGGTAAGCTCTGCCTTGCGTTTTGGAGAAGGAAACCTGGAGAAACACCTACCAAAAGAGCTTCTTAATTTGAGCCTGCTCAGTGTGGTCCAGAAATTTCTGATCAGCTCAGAACACAGGTGGGTGAGCTACTGTTTCCCCCCACTGTGAGCTGGGCAGATGTACTCATCAAGAGACTGTACTTCTTGGGAGATCAGTGTAGGATTGTCATTCATGAATCTTTCTCCCAGCACCGGAACCTCTCACTACTGTCTTACATCTCCAGTTCTCAGCGGTTGACCTGGATCAGAGCTTGTTTCAGCCTTTTCCATCAGAGGTGGTATTTCAGAGCTACGTCCCCTTTGAGGTCTATGAAGTGCCACTGATTCTGAGGAACAACGACAAGGTAAGTGCTGGGATGTGGAGGTTTAACACTGTGCTGCAAGAGGAGAGCAGTGTGGTTCATGTGGTATGCAGCATAGCAGGTTATCTGCTGCAGCACAGCACATCCAGAATAAAAGGTCTTGCCACCTTTATTTTGCAAGATGGTGGCAATCTTCCCATGCTGGGGATTCTCCCCCTGAATTTGGCCATGTGTTGGTGGTATCTGAGCCAGAGGAGCTTTTCTAGGCAGCATCCTTCCCCTTGCAAGCCCTGGGTTAATGGGAATGTTGAGGGCTGTACAGTTCTTGCCTATTCTCATACTTTACCTTGCATGTGCACCACGTCCTGGTGTGGTGGATCCTTGGTTAATTTTGGTTTCTGGCAAGGCATCGCTGCCTCTCACAGCCTATTTAGCTGCCTCTGTGCAGCTCACTGTTAAAGCACAGGGGTTGAGTCTTCTCCACTTTATGCTGGAATAAGTTATAATTAATGGCATTAGCACTCCAGGAAAGGTGTTTTGAAACAGCAGGGGAAACAGACTGATTTAGCAGAAGCAGTGGGAGGCCCTTAGGTGCCACTTTAGGCTCCTGCTAAGCTTAATTTGGTTATGCTCAGATTTTTCTAAGACAACATGGCTCTCTGCTTTCCCTTTGGAGAACCACAGCACATCCAGAGTAATGTGCTCTTGAGGGTCTCCACATTTTACTTGAAAAAATTGTGATCGTTTTGAGATTTCCCAAGAAAGTTGAGAAGGGAAAAGTTGAGAAATGTCAGCAGTTTTCTTCCATGGTAAAGAGGAGAACTGAGACCTTTTAAATTTCAGTCGGGGAAACATGTGCTCGAATGAGGCATGTGCCAAGAGCAAGCTGGTGGGAAAAGACAGGAGGGAGGAAAGGAGCTGAGTGCAATGTTCTGTTACAGACCAATTTCTTGCACACAAGGGTTTCTCTTGATACGTAACAGTAAGTGTACTGCAAGCAGAGAAAGGTCAGAAAAAGAAAGGTGTAATTAAAGATACTCTTCTGTAATGAAGAGTAAGATGTATGCGTGAGAGGAGGGCAGGATGGGATGGAAGCATACACACGAGCAGGTGAATTAACCCCCTCTCCAAATCTGCCTGTTGGGGGCAATGAACAGGTGGACAAAAAAAAGCTGTCACGGCAGATTGCAGGTGGAGGAACAGCAGAAGAAGTCAAAGTAGATCCTGAGATAACAGGTTTTAACAGGGATGTGACTGAAAATGGAAGACCCTTTGGCAAGGAAGGATGCGGAAGTGCTCCCTCAGTTACTCCTGGGGAGTACCGTGCCATTCCTGTTCTGGCCTTTAGCTTGGGAATATTGGAGAGACGCAGTGTAGATGCCCATGTCTGAGGGATACCGTTGGTGTGGTCTACACTGATTTTGGGCACTCTTTGCTGTAGGTGTCCTCTTTCCTGATTAAAATGTGCCTCAGTTTCTCTTTTCCTATTGCTCTGCTTCATTCCCACTAAGTCTTTTGGCTTCAGCTGCTCCATTATCCATGCAGCACTTCAAAATGTTTGTCTTTGCCAAGTACCAGCCAACAGGCAAACAGTTAATTTGCTCTATTCATGCTTCCTCAAGTGGAAAAGAACATCTGCATTAACTTTTCTGCCATTCCCAGTAAAAAATAATAAACTTGTACAGCTGCACCTTGGGATTTGTATGCCTTGTAAAGGGGAGGCAACGTGTGAACTGTTGATTTTTTCCAAAATGTGTTAGTCTTGAAGCTAGTAAGAGCTCAACCATTGGACAGCACTGATGTAAAAGTAAGATCAACTCTAAGGAAAATCCTTGGCATACTTAAGTACACAAAGATAGAGATGATAATCTGAAGAGAGGTGGCTATATTCTAACTTTGTTGGCTTTTGGTAGTGTCCTGGAGAAAAGCAACATTGTGCTGTGTCTCAAAGTTTTCTCACCAATTTCCCAGATTCCTCTGAATCTTCCTGACTTATACTGTGTGGTTGCCTGAGGTTGTCTGCTCCATAAAAATCCAGCTAACAGCAAAGTGTGTTCCCAACAGAGGCTCTGTAATCATTCAAATAGAGAAGTGCTTAGCTATGTACTTACTGCTCTTACCTGTGTGTTGTAAAATTGCTTTTGTGTCTTCAGACTGTTCCTCACCACACTTGGAGATGTTCTGGGTGGCTTTTGCTGAAGGTCTTAGCCACGTGTACTCATCTCCCGAGGGACTTGGTGACCAAAATGTTTGCAGTGTGAAATTGGCTCCTGGAACTCGCTGCCCCAAGACATTGCTGGTAGCGAAGGATGTTTGGAGAGTTCAGGACTGCCTTGGCCAAGGGTTATCAGGCTTGCGTGGGTGGTGCAGAAGGAACCTCCATTTTTCCTGAGCCTTGTGTGGGCTTGTTGTTTATCATTGAAGCTCCCTGTCAGTCAAAATTGCCTGTTTTAGACTGAGATGTGATTTGGTGCTCAGGGGCAGATGCCTGTGTGGTAGAAAATGTTTGCTGTCTCTGTGCTTGTGGTATCCCAGAGGGCAGACGCTTGCCGCAAAGTGCCTGGGTATGGGGAGGAATACCCAGAAATCTGTCTTACCTGCTTCCCGGCCCTGGCAGCTGCCTGGCTACAATCACCAGGCAGCAAGAGCCTCTGGAGAGCCGAGATTGGCTTTTAATAACGAAACCACACTGTGTGTCTGTGCTGGTCATGTATCTCAAGGCAGAAAATGCCTTTGAAGCCCGTAATTGATAGGCACAGCCTGGAGGGTTGTCTGGCTTTCCACTATTTGGACAAGTTGACTGCTCTCATCTTCTGCATCAGCCTTTCCTCATAATGTATTGTGCTTTTCCCTTACTTCTTTACAGCCCCCTTTAAATTGTCTTTGCCGTCTCCTTGTTTCTGGGATTGTCTCTGTCTTCCTCTGTTCCTCCTTTTGCTCTTCATGTTTGCTTTTATTCCCACTAAGGCCACAGTGTCTGTGGTCTCCTTCTCTTTTTGATCTGTCTGCATGACTGTAGCAAGACAGCTTGACTGCCCCACTCAAACCCAGTATGTTAGGAGTGAATTTCTTCTTTCCCCCAGTATAACACATACTGGTTTGCCTTCAGATAATACATTCCCCCTCTAGAGGCTTGACTGCAACCAGGTTCTTTGGGCTTGTTGAATATGCAGATGACTTGATTCAGGTATTATATCTCCATATTGCTGGTGTCTTACCTGCTTGGCACTTCCTTCACAGCAGGGCTTTGTCCTTGTGCTGTGGCCTAAAGCTGTTTTGCCCAGGCAGAAGGGATTCAAGTCCACCCTTGTGTATTATGTGCATGTACCTCCAGAGCTAAAGGTGCTTTGGAAAGGTGGTTAAGGAAGGGTGTCACCAGGGCATGGCCGGGTCTCTTCTCAGATGTCTTTCCTGCAGGTTCCTCAGTTGGTGAAGGTCGTCTTGGAGAGATCACCTTATTTCAAGTTGATCAGCCCGAATGATGTGTGCTGTAAGGTAGCACCTGGCATGCTTTTAACTTTCCGCGTCCTTTTCAGCCCTGACGAGAACAAGGTGAGACTGGAGATCGGTGCCTTCAGTGGAAGGTGAACCTGCAGGGCTGGATTCAGAACAGGGCATCGGATGTGGGTTTTGAAGAACTATCCTGGTTTCAGTGGGGTTGCACTGGATCTAGAACTGGGGGAAGCTCTTTCTGCATGGGAAAGATTATGCTCTCACAGGCTGGATGCTCTTATGTGTTTCAGACTGGAACATTTAATGAAATATCTGTTGTCTTCAGGGGGGAGGAGAGTCTACTGTATGTGGTGGGGCAGCCTCTCAATGTATTGGTTTCTAGTATCTGTCCATTGCTACATAATTATGGGTTTGCTCCACTAATTATAAATACCAAAGTCTGTTTAAAAGTGACCTGTTATTTGGAGGACCCAAAGCTGAGCCTGATGAGAGCGAGGACCCACCGCCTTTGAAAACTGGAGTCACTTTAACATATATCATGTTAGACACAGTAGTGAGACAGTAGAACATTATCTCTAAAGCCGTCAGTTTTCTTGCACGCTGGTCGTAGCCCACACCCTGCTGTGAGGTCTGCTCTAGGCTGAGGTCAGGCAGTCTGCACTTAGTCACATCTTGGTGTTGCGTGGTGCTGCTAGCCACTGCAATAGGGACTCACGGGCTGCACTTTCCCTCCCTGTGCTTTTTTCAGCGTTCATGAGGGAAGATGCATATGAAACAGTAGGAAAATGGCAGGAAGGGATGTTGATAAGATGTTTAGCCATTTCTCTACTCAATGGTAAGAGTTTAATTATTATGGAAAATAGTAGAGGAACAAATAGATCCAGAGAGCTTTTTCCTATCGGGCAACTACTTCCCTGTCTCATCCTGGACTGGAGTTTTTTCATACCCTCTGTTTTCAAGCCTTGCAGCTGTGCTGTCCCCAAGGATGCTTGCCTGCCTGCCATCCAGCTGCGAGTCTAGGGGAGAGGATGTGCTTTGCACGTTACAGGGAGCCAGCCTGGCACAAACACACTGAGCTCTAGAGGTCCTTAACTCAGCGGGAGGTTGGTGTGCTGCAGATGATTTTGAGACATCTGCCTGAAAAAGCACATCTAGGAATAAACGGGCAGGTACAATCTGCAGGCAGACACCTTATCCCAGAGCCTGCGGTGTGGCTTGTGTCTTCATACATGTTATTGTGGTTGCTCTGTTGTCTGGGACCTATTCCATGCCAAACAGGCCATGCTTTTGCTTGGAAGTTTAAACATCAGCACTGTGGCCCTGGCAAGTCTGATTCTCAGTGCTGTGATGTGAAGGGTCAATGCTGTTACCTGGAGGCTATGGAAGGGAGGAAGCGTTGCAGGGAAACAAAGACAGGCAGGGGGACTCTTTCCACTTCTACCTCTTAGCACTGTTCTTTGCATGACTTTGTTGGAGAGACAAGGTTAGAGGATAGCTCTGAGCCAGCTGTTGTTTCTGCACCAGGCCAGAGGTGCAAGATCTTTTTGGGCATAGCTGTTTTTTCATCTCCCATTTACTGCTTAGATTTAGTTTAGCACTTTCTCCAATCCTTGAACAGCATGGATGTAGAAAACTAAGGTTGAAATGCCCTGTGGTCCTTAGTATCCCTTGCTTGTGAAATAGTCTGTTCCTTTGAAGGGACTGAAAAATTGCTTAACATCATTAATATTTAGGGTAAAAATTGTTGGCCAAGGGCAGTTTTCCATGCTACTCAAGTGACATAAGAGCTTAATCTCACTGTGGTAGGCTTTGGAAAGTACACTGATGCCTTTAAAATGTGATTTATTAGTATTAATTAGTGTTCATTTTTGGGGTGGAAGAGGTAAATTGGTGCCCCTGAAGGGCAAAGTGCTGCTCTTCAAGTTGAGAGAGGCAGCAGAGCCACACATGAACATCGCCACAAATACAAGTAGGGTGAGAGAAACCCCTAAGGGCACCAATGTCCGATACTTTGTCCCTTATCTTGTCCTTGAACTGGTGAGTGTATGGCATAGGGAGCTCTGCCAGAGAGAGGTCGTCTGCACAGCTTCAGTGACACCCCGACAGTTTGTGCTGAACTGGGTTTTGTGCTCCATGCAGGGCATTGGGAGAGTGAAGGATGTATGCTGCTCAGTGAGGAACACGTGGGGATTTATACGGCAGAATCAGAATTTTGTACAAATTGAACATGTTGTCTCCTACTTGATGGAGTGTGAGTCAGCGAAGTACCAGATTGCTGCAGCTGAGCTAGAAGTGCATTGATAGCGTGGTCAGGAGGTGCATGGTACCTGGAAAACTGCTTAATAAAAAAGCTGGCTTTGGGAAATGGTGCTGTAAAGCCACCTGCGTTGGGCTTGCAG
>NW_009629317.1:0-33395 GCF_000690535.1 Cariama cristata | reverse complement strand
CCGAGCTGGGCACAGTCCTCTGTGGAGTTATCTGTCTTCTGAAGTTGACAGTGTGAATGGCAAACAAGTCACATTATTATGGTTTTATTTCCAGCTACTACACTGCATTATGGACAGCTGAAAAAACATGAAAGTGTTTTTTCTAGCATTACATTTATGTAAAAAAATTTCTTTAGTTGCAGTAAAAAATTTCTTAGGCTGTTGCAGAACTGGGATGAAACCATCTATAAGCAGACAATTGCGTCTCTCCTAATACCTGAAAAATTGTTTTGATATTGCTGCATCTTTCACTAGCTGTTTCATTATCAGAGGTAATAATATACCTCAAACCTCTAAAATATTTTCAGTCATGATCACAATTTAAGCAAACTGCAAAATTATGAAATAACATTGACTTAATTTTTGTGTAAGAGTTTCAAGTAATCCCACAGAACACCTTTGTCTTTTAGCATGACTAATATTTTCTTTTTAATATTAACTGACAGAAATTGAAAGGCAAAAGAAACATGCCTCATTTGTAGAACAAAAAACAAACTGGAAGGAAATGCGTCTTTGACATAGGCATAGTTCTCATAACTTAAAATCTCAAAATTTAGCCAGATTTATCTACATCTATCTCTTCCCAACAAAGCCACTCCACAACAGAGTAATCACAACATATTTGTTACCATACCTCTCCTCCGAAGGCTGGAGAGAAGACCCTTGCTGTACTAGACCACAGGGCTGAGGATGCTGCAGGGAAAACCCTCTGCAGCCACGACCTCGTCTTTTAAAGGAAAGAGTTGTGAGCTTGAAGAAAGCCAATTGCTGGCATCTGCAGCAGTATCACGCAGGGAGTGGCCTCTCTGATAATCATGTCCCAAACTATTTTGGGTGGCCCAGGTTAAATCTATCACTCTAATTTCATTTAGGGACTAAGCAGAGGGCAATGTAAACTGTTGGGTGGGGGTGCTTAGGCACCGGGATGCTGAGCTCGGGGCAGCGTGCTGCCTTTGTGGCCTACCATTTTGGCACTGACTTTTCAGATGGACCTGAGAGGAAACTCCAGTGGAGACTCTATTCCAGTAGTTCCACAGGACTGATACTCATAGCCAGGTCTGTATTGGGAAAGGAAGAAATGAATGTGCCAGTGCTAGGAAGAATAGATGAAAAACAACTGTCTAGGCTCATCTGTTCTGAAAATGCTCAGGATACAGAAAACCATAAATTATATAGTATTTGTCTTATAGATACATACACTACAGTGTATATATATGGTGCAAATATACAGTATCAAGTCCTTGCAACCAATATTTTCTATTTCTTCTGCTTACTTATCCAGTTAACCAGTACTTCATCTAACCAGTACTACTTGGCTTGTCAAGAAGGTGATTTCATCAATTAGCTTGCATGTAAACCAAGCAAATTTCCTCAGGTGTGGAGCACTTTGTTGGACAATCTGAGTCACTTCATTGTGCAATCCATGAATAGAAAAGGGTAGAGACACTTGTCAGTCAGTCAACAAATTCTCATACTTTACACTGCAGGAAGTCACATGCATAATAATTTCATTATTTATATCTCTGGCAACTAAGGATGAATAAAGCTCACACTCTTTACATAAACCTCTCCTTTAAATTTTTTGGCACAAGTTCTACAAAGCAAGGGAAAAGCTCCACTGTTTCCATCCACGTAGATCTCCAAGATGTACAAACAACTGAATTGTCTGAAAACTATCTCAGCTTATCTTCATCATATCCTTTTAACATTTTATGGTTCTTCTAGTAGAGTACCACCCAGTTTAGATAAAACTGTCAGCAAAAGTTAACAAAGACACACTAAGGCTTCCAGAACCATTTCATCATTTCTTTCTACAAATATAGCAGTAAAAGCCAAATATCTGCTTACAGACACATTCAGATAGCATGTTCAAATATGCTGTAAATAGTTTCTACATCCAAACTTTTCACCTTTCAAGGTGTTACAAAGAGCCTCTAAAAGGAATGTTTTATTTCAATATTCTCTCTTGAGCCACCAAGCATTTTCTTTGATCTATATGCTAAAGGGGATATAGATTGTGATCTTTTTTACCCAATACACAAGAAACCCAATGAGCTTATCAGCATGGCTTATCAATCAGTGGAGACTTGTTGCTGCATCTCTGCAGATCACTCCGGCTTTGCATGGTTCCACTCATTGCCTCTGGCTCAGTGCTCCAGTGGTCCCTTTTCCCTGCCTCCCCAATTCTCCCCTTTCTCCATGCGCTCTAGTCTGCAGCACACTGATGCATCACTTCCATTGTTCTGTCAATTGGGAAACAATACCAGATCAAAAATGGCATACTGACCAGTAGGTAAGTATAGGATGATACAGGGGAACTGTTGGTGTACAGAGTATCCTCTTTAGTCCTCGGAGAAACTACTACTTCATCACTTTGTGAACAACAGCCAGAGGACTAGAGCTTAAGGGACAGTGTTGTGCTAAGCCATGGCTCTGATCTGAAAAGGCCCATCGAGCCATGGCACTTGTTGGTTGGTCCTGGAGCACATGTCCCGTTGAAAGAGAGAATAGATAGGCACCAGGGCTTTATTTTTCTTTTTCCCCTATAAGTCATGAATTCTCCCCCAAATAGGGAGAAGAAAGTGCCTCAAGTGTTATCAGTGAGGGACACAAAACGATTTTAAAATCTCCATTTCTTTTGAGTTCCTCTTCTTCCATTCTTTATCTAGTCAGTCTTCACCTACCATAGAATATAATGAATTGGAAGCCCTGCTGTAATTTACAGCTGTTTGGTTTCAGGATGCTTTTTTTTTAGTAAAAAACTGTAGCAGCCAGCTAGATAAATAAACTGATTCAGCTAAAAATCAAACGCAAGCCAACACAGTCCCAAGTTGGAACTGAAATTTCTGTCATGTGACATTTGTAGACTAGTTTTCCTTTCCATACACTTTTAATAACTCCCAGTTGAATGTTTCTGGTGACATTGACCTAAGACAAAAGAAAGTTTCCAGCTCCAATTTACAAATATGAGAGGTACCGAATTATTTTGAGATTGATACGCTTGAAGAGCTGCAGCTACTCACAAACAAGGAAGAACTGCTGGATGATGTAAAGGCCAAGGGCAGCCTTGGCTGCAGTGAGCATGAGACTGTGGAGTTTCAGATCCTGGGAGGAGGAAGCAAGACAAAGAACAGAATTACAGCCATAGACTTCGGATGAGCAGATTTCAGGGACCCACTTGGCAGGATCTCTGGGAAATTGCCCTGGAAAGCAGAGGCGTGGAAAAGTTGGCTAATCTTCACGGGCAGCCGCCTCAGAGCATAAGAACGGTTCAGACAGTTGAGCAACTATGGCAGAAGGCCAGCATGGATGAACATGGAGCTCCTGAGTGAACTCAAACACAAAAAGGAAACATACAGAAGATGGAAACTGAGCCCAGCTACTTGGAAGGAACACAAAGATATTGCTTGCACATGTAGGAATGAAGTCAGGAAAGTGAAAGTTCAGTTGGAGCTGAAATTAGTTTGGGAGGTGAAGGGCAACAGCAAACATTTCTGTACGTACATTGATACCAACAGGAAGGCTAAAGAGAATGTGGGCTTATTACTCAGTGGGCCGGGGGACTAGTGACAAGAGACATAGGAAAGGCCATTTTTATTAGCAAGACTTGTCCTCTGGCCTCCCTGGTTGCTGAGCTCCTAGCAGAGTCTGTGGGAGTGAGGCAGCACCCACAGCAGAGGAAGACAGAGTTCAGGATCACTTAACCCACTTGGGCATACACAAATCCATGGGATTGGACAGGATGCATCTGGAAGTGCTGAAGGTTCTGCCTGGCTGATCTCATTGTGAAACTGCTGTCTATCACCTTCAAAAAGTCATGGCACTTGAGAGAGGTTCCTCATGACTAGAAAAAGGCAGACATCACACCTGTCTTCAAGAAGGTCAAGGAGGATGATCCAGAGAAGTCAGTCTCACCTCAGACCCTGGGAAGGTTATAGAGCAAAATGTCTTAGAATCCATATCTAAAGCACATAAAGGATAAGAAGGTGACTGGGAGCAGCCAGCATGGGTTTTCCAAGGGTAGGCCATTCCTGACCAACCTCATTGCTTTCTGTGGTGAACTGACTGGTACTGTGGACAAGGTTAGGGCAGTAGATGTTCTATACCTTGATCTGACACAATTTCCCTTAGTCTTACCACCAAGTGGGTGACCTATGGACTGGAGAAGGCAGATAGAAAATTGGCTGGACTGCCAGAATCAAGGAGCTGCGATTAGCAAAGTCCAGATGTTGACCAGGCCATGAAAATGATCTGAGGGCTGGAGCACAGGCTGAGAGAGTTGGGGTTGTTCAGCCTGGAGAAGGCTCCAGGAAAACCTTATAGTGGCCTTCCAGTACCTAAAAGGGGCCTACAAGAAAGCTGGGAAGGGACTTTTTACAAGGGTGTGTAGTGATAGGACAAGGGGCAATGGCTTTAAACTGGAAGAGGGAAGATTTAGATTAGATATTAGGAATAAATTCTTCATCATGGGGGTGGTGAGGCACAGGCACAGGTTTCCCAGAGAAGCTGTGGATGCCTCATCCTTGGAAGTGTTCAAGGCCAGGTTGGATGGGACTTTGAGCAACCTGGTCTAGTGGAAGGTGTCCCTGACCATGGCTGGGGGCTTGGAACTCCATGATCTTTAAGGTCGCTTCCAACCAAATCATTCTATGATTCTACGATTTGATGATCCTGGATCAAGTCCAGCAGCTGCCACCAAGGGGGCTGGAGAACAAGACCTACAAGGACAGTCTGAGAGGTAAGGCTTGTTCAGCTTGGAGAATAGAGGGCTTGAAAGACTCTTCTGTTATCTACAACTTTTTGATCAGAGAATACAGAGAAAATGGAGACAGATTCTTCTTGGAAGTGTGTGGTGATAGGACAAAAGGCAACAGAACAAGTTGGATTATGGGAAATACTGATTAGATATTACGAAAAAAATTTTACTCTGAAGGTAGTTAAATAGCGGAACAGGTTGCCTGGAGAGGTTGTGGAACCTCCATCCTTGGAGGCGTTCAAGACTTGACTGGACACAGCCCTCAGCAACCTGATCTAATTAATCCTGTTTTACGCCAGGGTCTGGACTAGATGATATGATTCCATAATTCTATGGTAACTCTTTGGATTTTATAAATCTGTTCCCACTCTTGGTATCCAGCTACAAAGGGACAGATTGTGAAATTCTTGTGAAGAATAAGGTCTCACTCCATACACAAAGTTTTGCTAACACTAATGAAGATAAACTGAATAATGCAAGAACTGGTTCCTAAACTTAATAAAATGTGGTTGTCTATAACCTAGTGAAAAGAACTAGTCACTCCTTCTCATCAGGCTGCAACAAGTTTTCTAAAGCATCAGTAACACTGCTACACTCACTGTACTAAAACCCAAAAGATTCAGCTTGTGAAAAGTGATTAAGAAGTTTTACCACAACATTAAAAATAGTGACAAAAAGCCGTGCTTCTAATGTTATAGCATCTACTCCCTACAAGCCAACAGAAGGAAGACTACATTTTTCTCTTATTATTGTTTAAAAGTAAAGGGACATTAGGAGTGACTGTGAAGGTCCTCATCTCCCCCTTCCTCATGTTTGTAGTGAACATCAGCGGAAATCACCAGATGACCCTGAGGAAAAAGTAACATGTAAAATTACCTTAAGTTTCAGATGGACATATTCAGGGTCAGTACTCTGGGACTAGATCCCACGGTAAGCCCCTCAGCAGGGCAGGAGTCAAGAGTGGCTTTATGCCTCCTGAACTTTAGTTAACTTTAGGGTAGGAATGGACTCTGATATAAGTCAATACAACCCTCCAAAAGGCTGAGTAACACTTACCACAGAGACGCTCAGGTTACCTATGTGCCTTCCTAAAGAACGGTCAGAGTAGTGAGGACTCACGCACTCAATGCTCCTAAGCCCTGCTGGGGCTAGCAGAGCCGTGCTTGTGGTGTCCCCATCTTGGCACACCCCAAAGGGCTAGTGAACCCTTTATAACCTACAACTGCTAGGGGTGGGGGGGTGGAGGGCTCATTTTTGATCCAGAGTTTGGATTTTATATCTAGTGTATAGTTAAAACTTTACTATTAACAACATTTAGATCTACCCAACACAGCAACACACACAAATGCGCAAGCCTGAAAAAGAAGCAATATTCTTTAACAAGAAATTGGGCTTCTCACCTGATTTATTTTTATTACAGGTCCAGTTAGGGTAGCGTGAGCCAAGTTAAGAAGAGGAAATCCTTTTCCTAGTTTATCTTTGGAAAAGACAAATATAAATACTTTTGAATGTAATAATAAAATGCACTTCAGAAGCATCTTTCTCAAGGAACTCAATTTGTTTTACAATTTCCCTTTAATGAGCCATCTTTGTGTCTCTCAAGGGAGCTATCATTCATATGTGCTAAAAAGCAAAAAATCCTGTGAAAAAGTTGCATACAAACCTCTTACAATTTCTCAGCTGTCTGACACTGGGATCTGACTGTCTTTGCTCCTCTCCAGATATCTACCCCACAACATCCGTTTCTGCGGTTTCCCACTCTGACTTACTCTCCATCTTCCTTTTATTTTCTTCTCTACCTGATCCTCTAATCCTGTTGGTCTCTCTTATTCTCATCTATCCCTACTCTCCTGGATCAAGCCCCAGCTCTACTCCTATTTGCTTTTCCAAACATCTGACCTTTGCATCCCTCCCTTTCAGTCTCTTTCCTTTCTCCTCCTCAATAGCTCACTTCCTTCCTCAGCAGTCTCCTCACCTCTGTTTACCTATAGGCACTTTCTGTACTCTTCCACCTGCTTCTTTCCACCTTCACTTCTTCATCATCCCTCACTCCCTGCATCCCATTGAGCTGATTTTCTACTTTCTCCTGCCTGTGGCAGCAGGTGAAGCACAAAGACAGAGGGAAGTGATAAAGTTAGAGATGCTACCTAAAGCCCCAAGATGCAAGCATGCTTCCGCACTTCCCCAGTCTGGGCCATTCTCTGGTCATGGCTTGACTGTGTCAGGACAAGACTTGAGTATGTCTCAGCTCTGCGGCCACGCTGCATCCAGTGAAAAGGAAACCCAAGCCCAGTGTTTGGAAGGGAGACAAGACTTGCTCTGTCCCAGCCCCTGATCCAGATGACTGAGGGACAGCACAGAGCAGACCATCCAGGCATAGCCAAACAGACGGAAAACCTCCCATAACACAGTCTTTAAAGTTGGGCACTCCCTTTTATGGTTTCAGTCTTCCTTTCCCACCAACTGTGCTCAGGAACTGGCCACAATCCTTACCATTGATTACTGGGATCACTGCACTCTGTAAAGTGTAAGACAGAAAATTCTCCACCAGTGACATCTGCTGTGAGGGGGAAAACACATTTGGTGATTATTGTCTGATGCCTATGGGATTGCAGCTTGGAGATGGAGGGTTAGAACTGGAGTAAAATGCAAAAAGATCAGAACAGAGCTTGGCAGAGAAAATCTCAGGTGAAAAAGGTCTTTTTTAGTTTAAGTTGCAGCTGAACAATGTAAAATATACATGGCAAAGAGACGTCCATTTTTCTTGCAGTAAGGTAAATTGAAGTATTTATTTTGGTTTGTTTGTTTGCTTTCTGTATGTTAAGTATCTGGGTTGAACCTTAACTTTAGGAATGAAATCTATTCAGCCTCATTTTGGCTTCCAGGACTCAGTTCTCAGAAGTGAACTGCTCTCTGGGTGGCAAGAACTGCCCTGCCCTGGTGCTCTATCCTCCTCCCTTCACTTAAAGATGTAGGTTAGGCTGAGCTGCTACAGAGCCACACTTACCATTTCTCAGTCTACAGTGAATGATCTAAGCAATGGCATGGTGTTTCTTTTATTCTCTATCTTTGACTCCCCTTTTTACAATATTTGCTTGAAGTGATTCAAGATAATTCCTGAAATTGAGCTTAAGCCTGACTTTGTATTCACGCCAACTGCTACGCCTACTCAATCCAGCTGTGAATTCAGGCTGGCTGTCAGAGACAGCTAGAAATGCTGCTAGCCCCATGCCTGCCCTTGTGCTGCTGGATACAGAAGTGAGCAAAATCCACTATGACAGCTTACTAGGTCATGCAGACCCAGGCAGACATTTCTCTTTGTTTCAATTAATGTTACATGGTAATAACTCCATAAGATTTGGAGCCTCTGATAAGAAAAAAAATCCCAACACTCCAAGAGGTTTCCTCTTACTGGAAAGAAAAAGAAAAGCAGAGAATGTACTATTTCAAAGCAGAAAGAGCAGTAGCAGATGATATCCCCGAGACAGAACAAGAATTGTCCAGCAACAATTTCAGATTAATTTCTTTTATCTCTGAAGGGCTCAGCTACCTTTCCTAGGCACTGAAATCATCAACTTACCTGAGAGAAGCCAAGAGTGGAGTGCAGCAGGGAGAACTGGAGCCTGAGGAAAAGAAGTAAAGGAAGAGGATTCACTAGAAAGGATGAAGGCACAAGTTACGCACACTGCTTGAAGATTCCTTTGTGGAACTGCATACTGATTTCATGCCGATTCACACATTTAACTTTTCCAAAGACTCTTTGATTCCCAACAGCTTTTAATAAAATCTGGCAGAACTACAAATGAGTTCTAGAATCACTGGGATCTTTCTGATACTAATCTCCTCCTACAGTCATGCATAGTCCTGGACTGTGACTATAAGACTTGGGAAATCCATTTTTTCTGGAATTGCCATTTCCTGCAATGGCTGAATAACACATTCCTCAAATGTTCATTACGATTTGAATAAATTCATATCCATTCCTAACCATTAAGATTTCTAACTTTTCCACTGATGCCTGTAATGCATCTTCAGATCACTGTAAACATAATCCTGGGGAAAAACAACATTTTAAAGAACAGAAGAACACATTCTTGTGTCAAAAGCTCTAAGTGAGTGGCACTATTACTTCTTAAACTTATACTGACAGGCTCTGATCACTCTAAGTCCTTTTTTCCTGTTGAAAAGGTCCAGTGACCAAAACCAAGAAAAGGTTGCTCATATTTTTCTTTAATGAAAATGTAATAGGTTAAAAAATATCATATATTGTGGAATTCTGCCCCAACTTGGAGTATAGAGCTAACAAGAAGAAACACTGATGTGGGCTACTTTGCCTGAAAGTCTGTGCTTCTACCCACCTGGTGCATTTAGGGAGAAGGGGGCTGTAAACCCAGCCCAGCTTGAAATGTGAATAAAATTTGTTGTAAGACAGCTGAGAACACCTGTAACTGTAGGTAACCACAAAACCAGCAAGATCTAAGCAAAACCTAAAAAGCTCTGAGCTTTGCTTCAAACTACAGACACCTTTCTAGTCTCACTTGTTTGATGGCACGGTGTATGCTGTTGCAGTATGCGCTACGTAGTCTCACTTTCCCCTTCCCCTCATGTGAAGGCATACGGAGAGCTAGTTACAGTGGTCCAGTGCAGTGTTTGCACTCTGGCAGTTCTGTTTATGATGCTCAGACATGGCATGGCAGCAACATTTAGAGGGTTTCAAATAAACTACTGAACTTCATTCTCCAATATCAGCACAGTCTGAAACAGATGGCTTTAAGATAACCAATAAATTGAACATTGTCATCTGGAAAGATATTTAACCTACAGAACGGGGTAGTATCATGTTGCACAAGAGACATGGTTGTTCCACAATATTATTATATTTCATCTGCAAGGTTTAGACCAACCAGTCAAACGTATCTTAGTAGAGCCCCTGTGAGAAAGAAGGTAACTAATTTTCTTTTTCTTATGGTGAAACAAGCGCTGTCAGGCTGACACAATGAAGTTCTGTTGTGTCCTAATGCTGGGATCATTAATGTTGCTTTCTGAATTTTCCTTGGTTACCTCTTCAGAAGTAATGAGATAATCAACTTCTGTTTGGTTATTGTCAAATTGGCTCTGGTACTGGCTGTCTGCAGGGAAAAAAACAAAACAGTCTTCTGTGACTGTATACACAGATACATACTGTCTTAGATACAGGCACAAATGCAATTGCTTTTGTGATTGGAAACACAATGTCTAAAGTTTTTATTTGGTCAATACATGTTGATAGTGAAATCATTTGTGAATTTGCTGCTTTCTGCCAGCAAGAGAGATTGCGTGAGTGAAGTGATAATACTGCCCTGATTGCCTTCTTATCATTAGGATCATTTAAGCCCTTGCATGGCTGACATCATTGGTTCACTTTCAACCAAATGAAAAGATGTCTGGGGACACACTGAACTATTTTATAACAAACAAGTCAGTAAGATTGGGCATCAGATAATCACATTTTTATATATTACAATTTATTCTTGAATAATCACTCAACCTCCCACATGGAAAAAACGGCTTTCATAAGCAGCTCTCTGCACCTGCCTATTAAATTCTAGAATATGTGGTGCATGTTTCCTCCCTGTGAAATGCAACAGAACAGTATGCATATTTGTGGCAGACCAGTATGTGCTATTTTATGCTGATCTCTATTATTTTCAAAGGATCTGGAAGATTACCATGTGATTTACTCAGCCCTCAGCACTGAATGTCATCTTCTAGCTTGTGTTACTTACTAGATTCCCTATAAAGATGTACTGGGTGGTTGAATTTGGCAGAACAGCAAACACTTCTACACAGCCAGTGATCTGTAGGATGCATCTGTCCGCATTTAAACTGACTGCAGGTGGTGATGTAGCCGTCAGCTTCAGCAGCACTGGGCACGCTGTTAGGTAACTCAGAGCAATCTGTGGAATTTCAAAGAAGAAAAAAATGTTGAATGCAGAGTTAAGCTTTTCTTAATCTACAGTTTCTGTGGCTGCATCATAATCAGGTGCTATATACCAATCCTCTTGTTAATTAATATATATTAAAAATACCTCATTTTAATTATGATTACCTCATTATGAAATGATGAAATTAGCATTACATATACTCTGAGTTTCAGAGACCATAAAACAAATTATGACGTTTTAGACCCACTGATATTGAACATATATAGAGAAATAATTTAAAGGTTGTTCCTGAAAAATTTATTTCAAGAGGAGGGGATTAGCACTGCATGTTAAAGAAATGAGGCAAATGAATGATTCCAGTAAAAAAAATAATTTAATGACCCTGACAATATGAAGAATTTGGAAAAGAGGCAGCTTTCCAAAAGAGCCAATCTTTTAAAAACCAGAGGAACTCCTAGAGGTCAAAACTTTAGTTTGCAATGCCACAGATTCCAAATTTCATAATTTTTTAGTAAATGTTGCCATATTAGGGATTTTAAAAGCATCTCATTGTATCTTAATTCCTTGCATCACATTTATAAACTTTGTTATTCATGACTATTACTCCCCATTGCATATAATCTCCAGTAGTCATAAATCGGGTATCTTTGCATACAGAAGTCAGGCTACCAGTAGCAGGGATACCATTACCTTGAATAGGAATAAAAGGAGACTGATCTTACAGATGTCTACCACTTAGTCTCTATAACTGTTTCAGAGACTGAGAGCAAATCCAGCACTTAGAGGGGTAGAGAATGACTAAAGAGTAGTGTGATACAGTTAAGAAGAGCATAGTTATGATGGGGTAGACATGTATGTAGAATATGGCACTAATCATAAACTAGCTCAGTTTCCTTGTTTCCTCCAAACTTTTGCAAATGAGGTAGTACACAGATAATATCCATAACAAATACTAGCTACTGCTCTTTCTTAAAAGGTCTATACAAGTAAAAGTACCCACCTCAGGAACAAAATCTTTCAATAAGACGGTATTTAGGTTAAAAGCAGTAGCAAGCTGTAAACAAATGAAATAAATTCGATCATTATATCAGCTTGAAAATGAGGTTCTCCTTGGGGAAAAAACATATCTTGTTTACTTTAGTTTTAGATAATCCATGTTTTGATTTAGTATTTCCTTGCCCCAGAATGATTCCTAGGGAACCCACAGTGCTCTGTAGGACCGAAGAGAGACAGCTTTCTCATCGACATATTTCAGAAGCATGTGCCAGTGAACAAGAATTATTCTTTGAAAGAACAGTCATGGCATCCTACTTACTGCCTGCCTTTGGGGCTTTCTTGGATGAAATATACTGAACCTATGAGAGGCAGGACTCAAAAATCTCATTTGCCCTTTTGCTGCTGACCATTGTGATGCTCTGTCAGTGCCATTTGTGTCACCAATTTTTATAAAGACCCTCTTAGCACTGTTTTAGTTAGCAAAACTCTTGGAATCTCTGACTGCTAATGCCGGTGCGGAAACAGCATTTTTGAGAGAAGTCTTGTATGTTCTTCACCCTCAGCTAATAACTTAGTTTCCTTGTACCTGCTTCTTGCCCCATTCCGCTGCTCTGTTAAGTCTGAGGGTTTATTCTAGCTCTTGACATAGTCAATACATTTGCTGTGGGCCTCTGTGCAGCAGCCTGTGGCTTCAGTACACTTTTTCCTGTCTTGCCCTTTCCTTTCCTATGTGGAATCCATGCAGAGAAAAGCTTTTTTTGTTTTTTTCTGCCACTCCTCGCACACTAACTCTGTGATGTTCGTATTTGTCATTCCTTGCCTAGAGCTGCCAAGAAGTTCAGACTTAGGTCTGAGGGAGACTTTGACTATTTTAAATGATGACATACAGAATGAATGTCATGAGTCCCTCCTACAAGTGGTAGAAGCGTGACCCAAATCTGCGTGAAATGGCAAACATTATGTGCTAGTCTCCTTTGCTGACTATCCATAATGCTGATATTTGTAATTCTATTACATGCCAATTATACTCACCTCTTTGGAGATGATGACGTTAAAGGCCCCTGCTCTGTAGTAAGCCAGTGAAGCAGACTTAAGAAAATAACTGGAGACTCCCAGGTAGAGCATGGAATCACCCTGGTTTGGGAGAGCAAACGGAGCTGGCACAAAGGGAGGGTCTGTGTGATTTCCTACTGGATAGACTGTGCCCTGCAAAGAGTCATCATCAAGTATTTCTAGTTGTAAACATTTGTATCTGTCAGAATGCATTAGCAGTGGTTGAACAGAAAGAATTCTTCCTAATCTGAAGAAAAGCTTGACATTAAAGAAAACCTGACATAAGCAAATAAGTTTGTGATAGGCCTTAAAAATCAGCAAATTCAGGCTCTTTTGGAAAAATAGAGGAATCACAGAGCAAATCTAGCCTCCATCCTCTCAAAGTTTGAATTTGAGCATTCAAGTGAGTATTCTGAACTGCAGCTATGAGACACAAAAAAAAATCCTCTGAACCACAGTCGTCTTTCTCTTGTGGCAAAGACACATTTGTTAATTCAATTCTAAGGATGACATTTCAAGAAAATCTTCAGGCACATCCCAAAAGCACTGGAAATTGCTTAGGACAGGGACACAAAGGAGCCTTTTATACCACTTGACTCTTAGCAGTGGTCCAGCTGCCAGTCTTCCAAGACCTAGTTTGGCTGCTGCACAGGTGTGGGACCTTGGTTCAGTTATACTAAGAAAATAACTGTTAAAATGTGAGAAGGTATGTGAGTTCAGGCCACGTAAGACAAGAAAAGTAAAAACAGACAGTAAGTAGTGTAATTACTGACACTGTAATGGTTAGTAGCTGAAAGATTCAATAGGAAAAATACTGACATGGAAAGATATAAAACCCTAAGAAAAAAGTTGAGAGCTGGAAGATGGCAACTCATAACCATCAAGAACCAGCCTGTTCCAAGGAGCACTGAAGACCAGTAACTTCCTGAACTGATTAATAAATGACTAACAAAGACTCATCTGGTATCCCATCAGGGTGTCAGCATGTTAAAGCTTAGCCTGTAAGTTCTAGTTAGCTATAGTAGCTGATAAATAATTGCTTACTACTTTTAAGCTGTGTATATCCTGCTTGAAGAGTGGTTTTTGTGTGTGGTAAAAGTTGCTTGAACAAAATAACCAAGAGGGAGTTTCAACGATAGCTCTAGCACATTTTTCTTAACTGAAGTTAGTTCTGAGACTAATTCAGAGGTCCCATGGGGATGCTCTGAATTACAAGGACTGTTGAAGCTGCTGAAAAAGCTGTGTGTTGCTGAGATATCTCTTGAACAAAGGTAAAAAACAGATAAGAAAGGAACTGCTGTGTGCTGCTCAAGGACTGTCTGTGAGAAGCCTTTTTATTGGGATGCGACCTGTACATATACAAGATGCTGTGTCATCTCAAAACAAATGCTTTGGATTGCAATCACATTGGTAGCCATCATGGATCATGTATCACCAGTAACAGGTGAAGACCAGGCAGCAGTGGAAGAGCTGTGTATCTAAAGAACATTTTTATGCTGTTTAAAAGCACCTCTGAAGAGTTTCAACTCTGAAATAATTTAATTCTAAATAATAGCTTGGGTTAATTAACAAATGCAGTTAATTTATTAAATAAACAATCGTATCTGGTTTGCAAAATAGCTCTTGACCAAAATGTCCAAATGCCTTATTGCTTTTCTAATTAAATATTGGAGAGGCTGAGTAAGACTGTAGTGAAAGAAAATGAATCAACACAAAAGAGAATCAGAAAAGTCTTAGAAAGCACACTGACAAATTACCTTAAAATCCAAGTTAATGTGTGATTTGAAGACTGCTGGAGAACTAACTAGGGAATAGTCTATTTGTGCAAAGGCATCAATCTGGTTTAAGACTAGAAGAATGATGGACAAAAACAAAACAGCCATTATTACAAAAACACATGACAAACAGTTATGGTTTAGTTAAAGGCAAAGGCATTATAGAAATGATGAATCTGAAGAAGAAGAATGGTGGGAGAAGGAAGAAGAAAATAAAAAAACTTGTTGTAAGGGAAACAGTGAGAGTATTCCCCCGGAAAAGTCACCATTTTCTCCTAGTTTAGACTTTGTTCTCCTGCTGTTCACAACTGAATACACTCCTCAGAAGTCTCTCCCATGCAGTGAAAGAAGGAGTATCTAGGGCAGAGTCCCCTTTTTTGTTATGTGTTTGCACAAGAGAAATAAACTCTCCTATATGATCAGTGAAATAATGGTAAATACTATTAAATATTTTGGAAGATGACATTAGCACATTTTTATGCATATCAGTGTTGAAGATAAGGGATGTTTGTTCACAACAATAGAGGGCACTTTATCAGACAATATGATTGAAGACTTTTTCTGAAAGGCACTCTCATGCAACTTCAGTCTGATTGTTATTTTTGATGGGACTGTGAGGTCTGTTTATACTGTATAAAAATCAGATGGGTTTAAAGAGAAATGGTAAATTCGCACAGAGATTATGAACTCCTCCATATGACAGCACAGCTTGGAGTGCCCTTGAGCCTGAAGTGTTTAGGTATGTGCTGTGTAAGAAAATGTTCTTGATGACCATCATTTTCAGTAATATTTGCCACTGCTTGGCACATGGCAGGTATAGGCCATTTTAGGAAAAATAAAAGTCTACTTACTCTGCTTCTGAATAGCAGAGCAGATAATAGAAATATCCACAATGCAAAGTGAAGAGTGAGAACAAACTCTCTGACCTGAATTATATGATTTACGGGAATTAAATGAATTTGAATTGATGAAAACCACAAATATTCTTAATCTTGGAAAAAACCCTCAACAACAACAACCAAAAAAAACCCAACAACAACAAAAAAGAAAAAGCTGTGGGATTAATTATAGTAGTGAAAATCTTGCATTTATATGCCTTTTGGGCACAGATATCTGTTGTCTTCATGTCTCTGCAACAGTGACACAGGAATTGTTACTAGTGTGAAGAGAAACATGCTTAGTGGGACATTGCCTTCCTGCAGCATCTTGTTATCTCACTGAACTCAAGTTCAAAACAAGAAGTGCCAAGTTTATGAGATCTTACAGAACTGCAGTGCAGGATGGGATATTTGCTAGGTCTGTAGTGGATTACTGCTAACTTGGGTTTTCTTATGTCCACAGTACCAAGAGCATAAAGGATCAGCATGAAAATGTTCATCTTGAAAATCTAAGGAAATAACACAGGTCAGCTACAACAGACTGAAAGATTACAGATGACTTGCTATGGGCACAGAAGAAATCTGAATGTTATATATAAGGTGCATGCAAGAGATTTCTGGGGTGGAGTATGGAATAGGTTAAATTATAGAACAATGGTTGTGTTTTTCTTCCTTCACTTTTTTTTGTACCGTGAACACAGGAATGGTTTGGCATCTAATAAAAAAGGCTATATTTGAGGACTATGAAAATTACTTAACAAAAAGCTGTTATCAACAACTCACCCTTATGCTTTCTAAGCTGTGCATCCATCATTTGGATTTTGTATTTGATATTTAGGCATAGCTATATGAAAAGAGAGACAAGTCAGTAACGTAAGGCCTATATTTCAACTCCTCCCTTCACTAGCTGAAACCATCTTTGCAAACTTACATTTTTATCCAATTTGGTGTGAATGGGCTTCTCAAGATAACCAGATAGAAAGCTGTAGATCCAGCTGGAGGAAAAGAAACGAACAAATGACTTTTTATCATGGATTGAAATCTTTGAAATATAAAATCTGGCAGACTGGGACATCAATGTCATTTATATTAATGAGAAGCAATTACAGCAATATTGGTAGACTGAACAGTTGACTGTTATTATTAATTTGTGAGTTGCAGACAAATGCTAGGAGTCCTCAGTCTCATAAGAGCTATTTAGAAGGCAATCTGCAAAGTTGTGAATGTTCGTGTTAACGTGTTGATAAACAATGCTCAATTAGCCACATTTTGTCTTTTGAGTAAGCCAACAAAATTTTCTCAAAAATCAAAATGAGAAGTACAATCATTGTTTCATATTGTCTTTTGAAAGTTTTATTCTTAAATTGTAGGTCAGTTGTCAAAAGGCATAATCAGTCTAGACCATGTTCATATCTGCAAACCTCCATTTGCAATCTTGTACTCTTTAATATGCTCAAATGGCAATTTTTTCATATGCAGTATGTCTAGTCAGCTCGTTTGCTGGCACATGTACAAAGACGTGTAGATTAAGCACACTTCACACACTCAGCAAAGGAGCCTGATTTTGAAAATAGACCTTTAAAAATCTATTTTCACAGCCTTCAATAGTTAATAGTATCCTGCAACTGGATCCCTAAAAATCAAAATTTGAAAAGTAGCCCTTATGCTTCAACCCCTACTACTTCTTATAGAGTAATTAGAAAATCTCCTGTACATACCTAGATCCTCCATTTAACTTGACCTTTACACTATTAATGCTCAGCTGGCAATTGTGTAGCAACATGGACAAGCGGCCTGTGCCATCCCGTGACACTTTGAAGATAACTGCAATAAACAGTCCTGAGATGGACACAGTAATTCCTCCTTGGTCTTTCCTGCTTGGACAAAAAAAGCAAACTCAGTCAAGGAAACACCTGCTTTAAGAGAACAATTTAAGAAACTACCTGTAAATCAAGTTTGAAAGGACTTCTTGCTTCTATCGTCTAGAACGAAGAATGGGTTTTCTAGGGATTAAAGTAGATTAGGAACATGCATGGTATTCAAAAACAGATTATATACATCAGTTTCCAGGACATGAATTTTCCAGTGTTGTGCAGGATTTGACAAGTTTGCAAAAATGTCACAATTTCACAGCAACACAAGACATTCCAGTCCTTCATGACAGATCACCCTGAAAGCCCCTGGGACTGCAGCAGCAGAAGCCAGTTAGCTGATATATAACCCAGTGGTTCTCAATTTTGTAATTGTTCCACTTTCCTCTTTCCCACAAGAATTTTCAATAACCCTTTTAAATGTATACATTCCTCCATTCTTTGTCCTCCCCAAACCCATTCATTCTCCTTTCTGTAAAAATCCCTACTAAGACCCCAACAAAAATATCCTTATACCTAAATTCCAGCAAATTTAGGTATGAGGACTATGGTTAGAAGTTGTAGAAGCTGTAGACCAACCAAGCAGGATACAGAAAGCTGAATGGAAGTTAGATTAGGCTTATGAAAAACTCATTTACCATAACAGAACTGCCACTGAAAGCATCACTTTTCACCCCTTCATCCTAATTACTCAGGTTTTCTTTTCCCAGGCATTACTACAGTGGCTGCACTATACTATGGAGAAAGAGCCCAGCCCAACCTGAAGCTCAAACCATGAGTCTCTCCGCTTTCCTCTTTATTTTTCAGGCTAATCCTGGGGAAAGAAGTTGTAATCCCAAAAGTTTAGTCTTAACCCAGCCTCAAACCATAGGCTACCCCTGATGAAACCAGTGAGTAGTATTGCCAGTCACAAAGTCCCTCCTACCACCACTATCATTTTAAACCTCACCTTTCAGTCCACATGTGTGCATTAAGTGGCTATCTAGAGGAAGCACCACTCTTCAGACCCTCATTTTCCAGCCCCTAACCAACCCTCCATCCCACAAGCAATTAGGAAAAACATTTTCCCAAGGAGGGTTGTGCAGCACTGAGACACTTTACTTGGAGAGGTTGTGGAATCACCATCCTTGGCTAAACACCACCACTAGACAGCTGACCTGATCTAGTCTGGTGACTGCTCTGTTTTGAGCAGGAAGCTAGACAAAATGACTTCCAGAGATCCTTCCAACCTAGGTTTACCCATCCTTCAGTGATAGGTTCCATCGCAAAAGGATCTCAGCCCTCCTCCTCCATTTTTGGGCTGCTTGGGAGATGGGGAGAAGCCCAGCTACATAGGTCCTCTGTTCCTGCATCCTTACATCTGCTCTTCTTCAGGAGGAATCCTGATTCACTGAGGCAGGATCTCAGCTCCAGGCCTCCAGGAGCAAAGGGCCTGCCACATTTTGTGACTGGCAGAGTACTCTGGGACACAGTGGAGAGGAGGGCTACAGTGAGAGCTGGAAATGCACGGATAACAACATCACAACTAAAAGCTGTCATAAGACCCATTCTGCTGACCCTGGAAACAGCCCAGGAGGGGTCTGTTGTCAATGGTCTCCTTAGAAAGCTCATTTTCAGCTAGCCCCTCTTAGTCTGCGATGCTGAAAGCAACATGTAGGACTAGGGAATGGAGAGGATGAAGAGTAGGGCATATTCTGGATCTGCCTAAATCTACAGCCATTCCCTAAACTTCATATTGAACAAAGCAGCACAGATTGTTCCTTCTGCCCTTCAAAAAGGCAAGAAAAACTATTTACCCCCGAAACTCCACCAAAGCTGACTTTGGCCACGTCCACCACTATCTGCTCCGCCAAATCCTGCATACCAGCTCCCTGCTTCCCTTGCTGTCTGTGAAGTTTTTGGAGGTTTATACATCTGGAGTCTCTCCAGATTATGCCGAGGTCCTTATCCTTCAGCAAGAGGGAGAGCTGGTTTCATGTTTGGGCAGAGCTGATTTGCCCTGCTAAACACAGTACCCTTTTCCTTACAATACTGGTATGACAGAAGGAACAACAGACAGGTTGGGGGCACAGTGACAGCAGTTTCCAGCCACCAGTACTGAGACTGAATGCAGAACTGCATGTCCGAGCTCCTCTAAAATCAGGACATGCTGTGAAACTTGCAGCCTGGTGATCCATCTTGCTGTACTGTCTGGCTCACAGAACAATGCCTATTGCTGTTACCAGTTAATTGATTAATTGTAGAGATTATCACCTTGCAAATTTTTCTGATATCCCAGAAGTTTTAGCCCTCTCCCTGCCCCCAAGATAATCTAGAATATGATATTAAAATTCTATAGCAAAATCGCTGAGACAAAAAAGTGGAAAAATCAGTATGCAATCATGTCATTAAAGACAATCTCATAGTGCACAGGCTCATGAAGCTAAGTCAATTTTCCATAGCAACCCGAATTCTGGAGTTTCCAAAGTTTGAATGTTCGGCATTGTGACAGTGCCCTTTCTTCAGTAGGAGCACTTTGGAAGACAATATACACTCTACCAGCAAATAGATAATTAGCTATAAAGTCAACCTTCCCGTTATACTGTACGAAGAAAGTAACAAATGTGGCCATTGCAAACTCTGTGGTCCGGAATATTAATGTAATATCATGTACTATACAGTCTGGGCAAACTGAGCATGCCAACAGATGTCTGACCTGATACTTCCCAAACAGACAACCTGTGGGGCAGAATAATTAAAAAAAAAAAAGCATTAGTTGGCAGGGATGTTTCCTTCTTAAGAAGTTTATTCAAATATATTATTATTAAATGATAAAGCATATCTGACCTAAAAATAATAATTACCAAATACATTTCTTAATTTCATTTGCAATCCTTCTCTCAGAACTGCCCCTCTCCCACCTGCATCTCTCTGTACAATACTTACAGCAGCCATGCATTCATTCTCCAGTCTGCACTGATTGTTGCAGAAGCCTGTGCCACTGACAGATTAATGCCAGTGCCAGGAATAAAGGAAGCAGAAGTTTCTGGGAAATCTACAGCGTTAATTCTGAGCCTACGGAATACAGAAAAGGGGATGTTAGACTGCATGTCAAAAGAGTAAGAAGGACCTCTGATCACTGAAAACCCTTCTGCTATAAAAGGCAAAGTCTATGCTTCCATAAAAGAATTTCTCAGAAATGATTGACCCTTGTATATTTTAGGAAAAACAGACACTTGTACCACCACACCATTAGTAGCATCCTTGCAAAAAGAATCCTTGATATCTGGCCAGGCAAAAAAGGATGCCTGACCAAAACAAAAATCTCCCCTTGGGAGAAAAACAAACTCCTTAAAGTGAAACGTGCTTGCTGAGGGAAAATAAGTCTGTGTGTTAAACCTAGATGCTACATGTATAAATAAATTCAGGTTGTCTGAATGCCAGCATTTGCTGAAGAACATCAAAGTTTTTCTTTCCCCATTCTGCTCCCTTGCCTCAGCAAAGGGCTCTGGAGAGGATCCATTTTTCTAAACAAAATCTTACTTGAAGGCTTCCCTGCCAAAACAAGTGTTTCTGATACTCAAGGATATCATCTTGCAAATGGGCGTGTTGAACTGAGCTGAACATTGTAAAGATATCAACTGTAATCTTATCATGTAGTATATATTCCTCATTGTTTCCTGATATCTGGCAGAGATCTCTGAAACAATTGCCTTTAATCTACTTTCTGCAGAGCAGAAGGTACCAGCTACTTTTATTTAAAATAACCATAATTTGCCAATAACCTCTTGGGCAGCAGTAAGGCTGCCTTTAGTAATCTTGCTTACAGTGAGTTAAAAATCAGATTTTCCATGGGAGGATGGCCAATTTCAAGAACTATGGTTGGGAGAATGAATTGAGGTTTTGAAGATCATATAATAATTTAGATTGGAATGGGACCTCAGCTGATTTTCTGATTCAACCTCCTACTCAAAGCTGGGCCAACTCAGGGGCCCTGACCACTCGTCTTGAACACCTCCAAGGATGGAGATTGCCCTACCGCTTTGAGCCCTTGTTCTGGTGCTCCCTAGCATTTTTTTCCTAACTTCTAATTGGAACTTTTTGTGATGTAACTTATGTCTGTTGCCCATCATCCGTTCACTGTGTTCCTCCAGGAAGAATCTGGCTCCATATTCTCTATAATCACCACCCAGCAGACAGTGGAGGAAGACACATGCACCTCCACCCCCATAGCTGCTTCTTCTTCTTCTTCAGCCTGTCCAAGCACAGCTCGCTCAGATGTGCATGGATTAAGGTTGCAAGGATGGTCTAATACAATGAAACCTGCTGGAAAGCAGGCTTTTAGGAAAATTTTCGGTATAGATACAGGATGCAGGGCCTATCCAGCAGAATGTACATGAAGTCTCCCAGATTGGTATTTCTTGCTCTGGTTAATTTGTAAAGAAAAGGAAGTAAAATGCTAATGAGCAGCAGAGTTTGGCTTGATAGTAATATTAAAGACCAGAAGTTTCTGGTTTTCTGTGTATAGCCTATTGGAAGATGGGATTGAAGGCTGCAGAAAAACCTGCTCCCTGTTTGGAGAAATTGTAGGAAACTCTGTAAAACTGTTTTTCTACTGGTTGCTCATAGTACAACGATTTTCTTTTTTTTAAGTGTGAAGCCCTATCCAATCAAAATGCTGATTTAGCATTGTAAATCCATCCAAAAAGATTCTGTAAAAGTCATCTTCCGGCCACATCAGCCCAGATACACCGTCCCCCTGCACTCATTTTCATCTTATCCCTTTGTTGGCTTTTTCTCATGAAACACAAATTATTTTCACTGCCACAGGTCCTTCATATAGCAGACTATTAGTAATACCAATTCTGTCCTCTTTCCCACCCATTTCCCCTGCTGTATCGCAGCCATGCCTACACCTGTCTTGCCCCAAACTGATACAAAACAACTAAAAAAACAGCCAAGGTTTTCCTTCAGAAGCTTTCTAAAGCTCATCTCTGAGTGTGGTAGAAGGAGTGCTTGCTTATAAAACAAATCAGTGTTTGGGCAGTGGAAGCAGAGTTAGATGAACCATTAAAATTTTACACTGAACAAAAAAATGTCTGCATAATTATTACTACACAGTAATAATAAGCTGTTTCATCCTAAAACTTTGAAATATATTTCCTTTACTTACCTTGAAATGACATAGTTGACTTTAACAACCGAGAAACTCTCCTGCCCGCTCCAGCTTGGGAAGGTCTCTTTCAATACTGCTTGCTTCAGGAGCTCAATCCCAATCCTCCTGCCTACAAGGGGACAGAGGAAAGCATGTGCCTTGCAGATTGGATTCAGGCAAATCCAAAGGTCCAGATATACTGCCAAATAATTTAGTCATCACTTTTAACATAGTTCCTGAAATGCTCTGATTCTATGATCCTTGTCTAGACCTCCTTCCGACTACTTAATCACCCACTTACAATTTCCATTAGCCTCACATACAAATCATTTAACCCAAGAACAAGACAATCTGTTAGGATCATCTCATTCCTGAGTTGTATTTTATATTCTAGAACTCTTGTCAGGTTTCTGAAACTGTTATACTTCCTTCACTTCACTCACAGTGTGGATAACTTTGGGAAACACTTGGTCATCCATCACCTTACCTCAGACTGCCTCATACCTGTTGAATAAAAAAGACAGTTAAGAAGTAGCAAGGTTACTTCTATATATTGTCTTTACTTACGGAAAAAGTGTGATATATGCATCTGAAGTGCTGGTATGTCAAATGTGGAACTATCTGGATTATTGCCTGTGTACAGGAAGTTGTTTGAGGTTTAAAGACAATCCTTTTAAATGTTTTCTTCCCATTTCTTTCAGAGTACATATGTTTTGCCACTGCACCTTATCCATTACAGCATGCTGCAGATCTCTGACTTATTTCCTTACCTTCTCTCCTTGCTTTAAGGAATCCCTACTTTCTTGAATGATTCAGTGCTACTTATGCATTGATAATACACACAGACCCTATAATCAACACACAGAACATCTTTAAATCGCAAATTCCTTGTATCTTCCTTCTTTTTGCTCATCTTTGATGAAGACACTGCTAAAACTTTAATACTGAATTATGTCCTGCCTTCAGGTATTTTTAGCATGAGTTTCTTCAGCTTTTGGCTTCACAGTTGCTGAATACAAAACATCCACTTTTTTTTCTCCCTCAGACTTCAGTGTATTGTGTATTAAAAAAGCAAAGAATTGAAAACAATAACTCAACTTTGAATACCTTTTTATAAAATGCATCTTTTATGAAGAGGTAAGTTATGATTCCTTGGGAATTCCTGCCTCCAAAGCAAAATATGGGCTCTGACTGAAATAACCTAAAGCTCTTTTACGACTGTCAGTGAACACAGCCAGTGATCCCAGGTGGAATTTCTCTCAAGGTTCCTGCAGCAGTCAAGGAGCGTACAGGAAGGATCTATTGCCTCAGCCTTCAAATCTCATATAATGCGAAAAGACATGACAGGCACCATGCTCTTCAAATGTGAGAAATACCTTTGGGAGGTGCACTGTTAATGTCTGCTCTTACTCCTAATGCAGAGGTGTGTGAACTTAGTCAGTTCGTTCAGCGCTTGAAGGCCATACTGAAAGTCACAAAAACTGCTGGGCTCACACTAAAAAATACCAGGCTGATTTCTCATTTCTAAAGGCATGAGAGATGCCTAGGGAGTGATTTCTCCTGTGTGTCATAAAAAGATATGGAGATCAGTTCTGGTTTGGGTGACTGGTGTTTGCCCTGCACTTCTCAACTCCTCAAATGCCTTTAAAACAATGCTTATACACAGAAATAAGTGGACCTGATCCTTGCTTTCATCTCAAAGGCATACACTCTGAGCGTCTACTTTTCATCTCACAAGTCCATTGTTTACCTGTCAGCATGTTCAGTACATAAATGACGATTAATTCTTAGCATGACCCAGCCTTTGTTGAATTGTTAACCTTTATTATTAGTATTAATTCTGCAAACAATTGAAATTATACTGCATACCCTCTGCACCCATGGAGTAAGTCTTAGGTAAGAGACAGTGAAAATTAGCAAGACTAAAGAGTAAGGAAAATATATTGTGTAAAATGCTGATATTCTGTTAAGGGGCAGAATTATGGCAGACAGTTACTAGATTTTTTTTTTAAAGAATCACACATACAGATGTTGTTCCACACCAAACGGAGGAATGAGAGTAAAGCTGTACAGCTGCGTGACTGTTTCAAAATTGTGAGCTTTTTTCCAATTATGTCTTCTTATCTTCAATTAAATATTGCACTTTCAATCAGGTTCTTGACATTTTTAAAAAAGGAGCAATTATATGACCATCTCATTCTGGTTCTAAGAAAGTAGATCAATATGAGTAATGTAGTAGAATCACTGTTGGACTGTAGGAGAATGCAATCACCAATGCAAGGATAACTTCACACCTGAGGTGCACAAAAAGGAAGGAAATAAGTGAGAGAAGACGGGGTGTTCCTGGTGTGAAGTAACAAAAGGAATTTATTCTATTTCAATATTTAAGGATCTTGTTTCTACACTGCACCCTTATTAAGGAACTATATTCTGTGCATAGAGTATTTATCACAAATTAACTTCTGGCAATGTTAGACATACCGTAGTCCAGCCCCTTCTGAGTAATCCTCATTTTAAGACCAGGATTAGCCTCAAGCTGCAAGGACAGCCAACACAGCAGGAAAGAACACCATGTCTTTAGCATCTTCTCACCTTTGTCACGGGGACCTGTTAACAACATTTATGATGCAAATGTGATCATAAATGATGCATAACATGAGTTGCAAAAAAATCTGTAACCATCATTTTCCTCAGTGAAACTGGGACAAGGGTGGATAGTCAAGAGAGGTTTAGCCAATGATTTCACTGCACGAAGCAGTCAGTGTGGGAGCAGAGGCAGATTCCTGATTACTTGGATAGCACTTCGGCAGGCATTAACTGTTGGTGAGGCAGAATAGTTCTGCTCGGCTATTCTATGCTGTCCCCACACCCATGTCTTGGCTGGTTATTTTACAATCTGTCCTACCTCCTGCCAAGTGAACATGACAGAGCAATCCCAGGTCTGTCCTCCTATAGAACAACACCCTTTTTATACACACCTCCCCTAAGATATACTAGATTTGCAAGTCAAAAAGTTTTTCAACTAAAACAGCTGGTCTAATAAAATACAGTAGGCCTCCCTACAAAACTTGCCTCCCTGTTACACACAAACCTCTGATTTAATCCAAACACTGATACATGAGATTGACTAAATCAGGCCCCATGAGACAGGAATGCAAGGGTAAATTCAAAGCACATGTGAGAATTACACAGAGACCACACAGAAGCAGAGAAGGGTGTCCCAGCACAAGCCTGCAGCATGGTGTCTTTGAGTGCAAAGCGAGATGGTAAGCCACTGTGTGGTGGGACATAACCGCACAACACTTGACTCACAAAAGATGTGACAAATTCTTTCTTTCTGTTACACTGTCCTAGTACAAAAGTCAGGTTTCTTTGTTCAAAATTCTTGCATTCATCCTGATTTTTGCTACCAATGATAGCCACTGCTCCATTTCCTAGAAGTAACAATACTGTTTCTTGAGGTAACTTCAAGTCTTCTCAGTGCTGCATTAGGAAATTGTTTATTAGGGACCTACAGTAACTTTACTCTGGCCTTACCACCGAGGGGAGTGACACATCCTTTTCTGACATGTCTGACTGTGATCATGGTACCTGCCTATGTACAAAACCATGATGATTAATTTGTAGCAAAAAGGTCTTGCTAGTTTCCCAGGTATTGCAACCTATAAGGTCATTCCTGGATTTCTAAGAAGTACCATATTGTCTTGGACAATTTATTCCATAATCTGCCAGAAAACATATAAATGCATTTAAAAAAACCAACAAACCTGCCCCTCCACCAAAAAATCCAAACCCCACCACCCTTTGGTAGTCTGTCTTCTGTGTTGGAATTAATATTATCAGGTCAGACTCTAAACAGTTGTAAATCCAAGATCTACCCAGTTCCTCATAAAGTACTGCTCTTCAGTGGATTTCTGAACTATAAGACAGACAAAATACAATATTAATATTGCCCTGATATCTGTTCTCTGAGGAATCCTTAAAAAGTTACCCCAAGATACTATACAAGAAAAAGTGGTTTCAGGGAAAAAAACATTCTGAAAACATAATCCACATTGTGATAAATTTTTAAAATCCTCCCTTTAATTAGTTGTTCCATCTCTAGTTCTTACACCTTTTTAGTTTTATCTATTCTAAGCAACTCAACATAAATAATTACTTTAAGGTAGCAATGTTATATTATACAGAACAGCCACTTGGAGTCACAAATCTTAAACTTTTTCCAAAAAATGTCCTAGCTTTTCCTACAAACATGCCACTTTCTATCCTGATTATTAAGGGTCAACTAAAAATCAATATAAAACCAGAAAGACAGATTTTTCTGTCATTAAAGTACATGGATATTTACTAGATCTTTATCTAGCAGGATTGCTAGAAGCATTGATGCAGGTGAGGCTCCTCTTTCTCACTGAATTTCATTCCAACTGAGGAACAGAAAACAGTAATCTTAGTCACTACCATGCTTTGTAGTTAATATGTTCTTGTTTGGATCTTAAATGTATGCCAGGTGAAAAGCTGAAAGAACAAACAACTGAACTGCCATGGCAATAAAAGATGGTATCATTTCATATTGCTTTCTCAAACCAACAAGCTTTACTTTTGCACTCCAAAGCAGATATTCTTGGTTTCATCAAAGCCTCGAGCCTCTGTCAGATGCTGGGATTGATTGTACAAAGTTAGTCAGATGACTGAGACTGACAGAGCTAAGGAGAAGGAACTTGTTAACTGCCTGATAGTCTAAATCAGAGCTGCCAATTGCATTGTCGATGACAATAGATGGCAGACAAATTGCTCTGATTTTTATCTTCAGTAACTGAGCATGCATCAACCAATTCCTTTATGTAAATCATTCTCTTAATCCTTTTGTCTTCTCAGAGATAGTGTATTCAAGTACTTTAAGTAGAGGAAAAACATTAAAAACTCCTTTGTTCCAATCTGTGTACCTGTCTCACCCTAATGAAGTACTCCACTTACCAGTCTGTAGATACATTTGGTTTCTCCTTTGTGAACAGTCTGCAAAAACATTAAATAAAACTTGCAATAAAGATTACAGCTGAAATCTGCCTAAGAACTAAGAAAGTTTCTGATAAAAAAAAAGTCACTATTATTGTCTTGTACAGGTTTAACACAGCCATAAAAACACACTATCTTAAACTGACCAACCTCCGAAATAGAATAGAATATCTCTGAAAACAAATTTTGTCCTTGTCTTGCCTTAGTCCTGCACAAAACTCCTCAATTGCAGCCCACAGAAGAATTTCTTTCCATTCTGTTCACTTCCAATTCAGAAAAGAAACCTCAATAATTAACAACGATAAGACAAATAGTTCTCAAACATGATAGCAAATACGGTGTCTACCCAACCTGAAGTCCAGAAAGAGGGCTTTAGTTTCACAAATATCTCTGCTGTTATCCCAGAACTGGGACTGGATTTTTCAGTTTCTCTCTTGCTCCATTGTTTCTAGTTATTCTGCAGCATGCTCAAGAACAGGTAGGTTTTCTGCAGCTCACTCAACAATGTCAAATCGAAAAGGACTCAATAGCTTCAAGATTTTAACCCTTCCTATACACTGATATTCCATATGGAAAATCACCTCTGAGCAAAAATGAATACAAAACGTATATGGTTGACAGGAGAGATATATTGGCAGGAATGCTTGAAGAAAACAGCAAATGATACAGTCAGGAGATTGCTAAATGACATAAAAGGTGGTGTTCTCCACCTCTCCACTACTACTGGAAATAACATATGCAAAAAGAAAAACATGCAAAAAGAACTTCCTAAAGTTCCTGTTCATGGTTTCCGCCATTCAGTGTGGAAAGCAATGCCATCCACTTCCTAACTCATGAGGCAGCAGGCAATCTAGCTCAATGAATCTTCAAACAGAATCCATAGGAGGCAACGGCCTCCTCTGCCCCCACAGGCTATATCTGTGAGCAGGTCTGGGACCCCCCCAATCTTTTGGGGGCTTTGCAAAGGCACTGTATGTTACTATAGTTTTTCCTGAGCATGGCTTGCCTACTGATGCCCTTCAGAAAGGCTTTCAAAGCCTCGGAGCAGAGTTGCCAGAGAACTACTAATCTGTGCCAGGCTACAAAATAAATAACATAGCTGCAATGCCTACACAGAATCCATTAACAACAGATAACTACGCTGGGAGGCAGTTGTCTCATGAGCTGATGAAAAACAATGCTTTCCACTGTTTGGATCCATTGAGTTCATGCTGACGACCTCTGTAACTTCCCTATTGTAAGGGTGCTCTTAAGCCAGTCCCCAAGAGACAGGGGAAGAGTAAGAAATATTGAGACTTTGAACAGGAATGCAGCAGGCATTATTTGTCTGTGATCTGCCCAGATTCAGACCTGAGTCCATCATTTGCATAGGTCTGTTCTAAGCTTTCTTCTCTGCTTTTCTTCCAGTTGTTTGGCTCACTCATTGGTCTCTTGTACAAGCATTCAGTTACTTTCATGAAGCTGACAGCAGCATAAGGCACTCTCTCAACCTATGCAGCCCCCTACCCTGGTTTCACATAAGTTGCAGTCCTGTAAGAAGTAATCATAGATTCCTAGAAGGTGGATGCAGTAATCTCACTAAGAAAAATCTGGCCCCTTTGGCAAGACACAGGAAATCTTCCTCCGAGAATCTTCCTCCACGGGTGGAGTCTCTTTTTACTACCCACAGAAATGTGATTTTGGTCTGCTAATGCAAAGATACCAAACTCTGTCTTTGATGTACCACTTCGACGACTCTTGCTCTGCCCACAACTCTCAGCAATTCAATAATGTAAAGAAATATATAAATCCAGAAAATACGGTGGTAGCTAAAAAGGTCTGAAGCAATCCAGCAAACTCCAGAAAACTCACTGAAAGGTCCATTGCTCCATATAACCAACATTTTAATCAGAAACAGAGAAGTTAAGAGCCATGTAAGCAAACCAGATACTGCTTAATGGCCATCTGTAGACAGCCAACCTGAGATGGTGTAAAGCAGAGCTCCACTAACTGTATTAGCTATAGAGCACTAGCATAAATGGCTTTAAAATACCTTTTAGGAGTAAAGTTGACCACCATCAAGCTGCAAGAAGTTAGGAGGTTCTTTCCACTGGCTTTGATTTGAACCTTCTTCCCCACTGGCACACTTAAAATGGTACTTCAGACTTTCACAGATCCCCTGATGATACTCCAGCCCTCCTACCCTTCTTCTCATTCCACCATCTCTCACATCTTTCAGTGTGACCCTAGTCATTCAAAATATCGGTATCATAGGGGTTAATATACACACACATATATTCATTTACATGTATTACAAAACACACTCTTTGTAGTGGCAAATACAGAAAGAAAAATAATGGAAAAGGTCCACTGGGTCACAGCTTTATTACTACACTTGACTTTCAGGGAAAAAAAAATAAAATTCCATGAGGTATGTAACTGAACCAAAGAGACCTTTACTTTTTATGGTTCTCCTCTGCCATGGGAAGTTGACTGCAGGTCAACAGGACTACAGCTATATTGTTTCAAATTTCTCAAGAGAAACTACTAGGGCTATCAATAGGGTTTTACTTCTTTGGTGGAACTGATTCTATTGCTCGTGTTTTACACTGACCATGTGGGGGAGAAAAACCCTCAATAAAGTACTTTGAGTTGAGAAACCACATTGTCTTTAACCACCATTCTGAACTACTGATGAAGAGCTTTCTTTTGTCACCATACTGTGTATTATTTTAACCACAGAAACATAGAATGGTTTCGTTGGAAGGGACCTTAAAGATCACCTAGTTCCAACCCCCCTGCCACAGGCAGGGACACCTTCCACCAGACCAGGTTACTCAAAGCCCCATCCAACCTGGCCTTGAACACTTCCAGGGGTGGGGCATGCACAGCTTCTCTGGGCAACCTGTGCCAGTGCCTCGCCACCCCCATGGTGAAGAATTTCTTCCTTATATCTAATGTAAATCTTCCCTCTTCTAATTAATGAATTAGACTTAAAAAAAATCACCATTTCTGATAAAGGTGAACTGTGCCAAAAGTCAAAATTCTGTATACAGCCACTCCTTCAAGCTTATAAACACACAGGTTTCCTGCACTATTTTGACACAGTGTCCTTCCCAGACTGAGGTCAACTTCATATATGGCCGTTGAAAGTCTCCTGCCTGCAGACTGAGATAAAATGAAAACAGTGGAGAAAAAATGTTACTTATCAAATAATAGCCCTTTCAGAAAGATGTGTGAGGGTAAAAATAATGGTGGGTTTGGGTCATTTGAAATTTGCACAGACAAACTTGAAAGCTGCGGAAAATATTTTAGCCTTTCATCATGATTGTTTCTTGGAGGTTTTCCTGTTTACTACTACTGCTGTGTGGAGAACATGTCTAAACCTTATACTGTGGCATGACTCATAAAAGTCAAAGGAAAAATTAGCAGAATGCCAGCAGAAATGCTCACTTGTAACTGGTGTAGCTGGTACTATAGCCAGCTCCTGAGAAACTGAACCATTTTATTTCACACAATTACTTTAGCTTGTGCAAGCTACTGAAATAGTGCTTCTGCTGGAAACATCACAACTGTACCCATGAACATTTCTCATACTAGGGAAGCCCAAAAAGTGCAGACTAAGCTGTCCTGGAGCTAGTGGGAACACAGAGGAGGTGGGGATGTGGCCAAGACAGGGATGACACTGAAGGACAAAACAGAGCAGGACGTCTGTGGCCAACGGAAAGTGGTCATGATGTTGAGGCAGCAGCATGACTCACTTTGGATTCAATCCTCTTTAAGAGAGAGGAAAGCAGAGTTTCTGACAGGCATGGTGGTCTTGGTCCCTTCTCACATGTTCCCCTCCTTTCTATTCTCTGTCTCTGCCTTTGCCACTTCCTTCCGCTCTCATCACAGCTCCCTTCCTCCCTCTGCCACAGCAACCTACTCTTCTGGATTTATCCAGGATGTGGCCCCATTTGATGACTACTGCATAAGCAGTTCTCAAAAAAGGCTAGAAGCAAAGGGCACAGCAAGCTTCTCAGGAAATCATTGCTTTTAATGCTCATAGTTCAGGGCCTGGTATGTAACACCAAGCTGATTGTAATGAGCATCAGCATTGTTCAATGAGTGGTGTTCCATTTCAGTAATCTCTTTGCCTTTCCCTTTATCACCTTCATCAATACAAGCCTCTTGTTTCCACTGAGGAATTTACAGACATGTTGAAACCAAATGATGGTTGCCCTTCAGTTTGAGATGTATTTGATAGCAAACTCTAAAGTGAAGTGAAATTTAGCAACCACATTTACCTGGGTTGGATGACCATGCTCAGATGGCATAAAGGACACTTCACCTGTAGCCCAGTGTCCTGGTTTGGCTAAAACAGGGCTGTTTCTCCTTTCAGGAGTTTTTTTCTTTCAGTTAAGTTCCTTCTAAGTAACTGCACTTTCTGAAATTGCAGCTACATGTTTTTCAGACACTGTCCGCGTTTCAGACCGGATAATGCTTGATGTTTGTAGTTGCTACTGAAGTATCAGTAGGATTGGTATGCAGAAAGGCCCACGTTTATACTTACCCCTATGAGAGCCACGGCTGGCCATCTTTTGTTAAGTGAGTAAAAAGTCGTAAAAGGGTCGCACCTGCAGAAGAGTGCAGATGGGACAAGTGACCAAAACCTGACCAACAAGGCATTCCATCCCATCCACGTCATCCTCAGTATAAAGTTAAGGGATCACGAGGGTCGTTCTCTCTTCTTTCATGGCTGGCACCGCTGTGGGACCCTGCTTGCTCTCCTGACTCTGACTCCAATTCGTGCATTCCTGAATCTGGTTCCTGTTGGCTGTGGAGTCCAGTCTGGGATGTCGGACTGCGGCAGCAGCCAAGCCCCTGCGGCCTGCAATTCCCTCACGGTCATTGGGACACTCAGGATCGGTTTTGTATACTTTTCCTCTTATTTCTATTATTAGTAGCATTAGTATTAATACATGATACTATTTTCCATTGTTATTGTCTTATTAAAGTAGTTTCAACTTCCAGCCCATAAGTCTCTCTCCCTTTTCTCTGTCCCTTCCCCTCCCATGGGAGGGAGGACGTTAACAGAGAGCAGAGCGTCTGCTGCCAGTTTTAAGAGCCGGCCCAGCCTTAAATGGTGACACCCAGAACAAAATTTTTGAAGTTTCAGTCTCCTTTTGCTGACTTGCCCCCTAAGTGCTGAACAGACACAAATATAGCTGTTCGTATAAATGTAGGGTTAAGCAATGTGAATAGTGCCATAATAAGCATTTGAACTTGACGGTAGCTGTGCAAGCTAGGCCTTTCAAGTTCACTTCACTTTATTTTAGTATCCTATCCCTAGAAAGTACCCCAGTTTTCCTGCACCTCATATTTGTCATATTATTCCTTATATGGAGAAATATAAGTAAATTCTATCATTAGGAAGAAAAACATGACGATACAAGAATAAGCATTGTTCAGAAGTTGTGTCTGAACTCACTGTTCTCTAATGTAATTCATCAAAGTAAAAATTTGAATAAATTGTGCCTTTTACATTTTTCCCCCAGTCAACATTACACTTCTGCAAACTGTGTATTTCTAGATGAAGTTGAGTATACTTTCTGAAAAGATTCAAGATGGGGGGAGGAACTTTTTTTCCAAGTATGACAGATAAAGGGGAATTTAAGCCAGCAAACTCAAGTTTGTGCCACTTTATATTTTTGGTGAGATTACTTGACTGCAGATGTTAAAATATTCGAAGATGACAATTTAGTATTTTACCTTAAAAAAACCCCAAACACGTTCCTTCATAAAACTTAAGTGCTCTCGGGGGCAGCGTCCTCCTTCAGCCCTTCCCCTGCCGCGTTTGCATGAACTTTGCCAACAGTTTAACGCCTAACCAGCAATAGGCTCCCCTCTGCGTTTCTGTTTTTAGAACAACATCTAAACCGGTATTACACTGAAGTGGAGGGAAGACAGAAAAGCGGCCCAACGAAACCTCTCC
>NW_009629316.1:54472-55887 GCF_000690535.1 Cariama cristata | reverse complement strand
AGGTTTTACCTTTTTTTCTGATTCTCCTCCTCATTCCATGGGGGGTAAGGGAGGAGTGAGCAAGTGGCTGCATGATACTTAGTTGGTGCCTGGGGTTACACCACAACAATTGTGATATAAGGCATTTTAAAAACAAGTATGTCAATCAAAAGCCTTTCTGGTTCACGTAGGCTTGTGGGGGTTTTTTTTGGTTTTGTTCAAGCTTCTGCTTGGAAGTGTTTTTACCTCATTCACGTGCACTGTAAAGTAACCTGCTCCTTTACAAAGAAAAACATAACCTCTTTGGGTCTACTTCATGATGTATTGCCTTTGGACTTGCCCTTTTCTTTGTCCTCTTCTCCTACAAAAGAGCTACATGTCAAATGTTTTACGACATTGTGAAATCCTTACTGACACTTCCTACTTCTCCCTTCCCAAAGCCAGAAGGATATGCTGTGCCACTGGCGGAGCTGCACCTTTCCAGGATCTAAGTAAAAAGATCTTTGCCAAAATTCATGGAAACAAGGGGTAAATACTGAGGGATTGCTCCAGCCACCCAACATTCAAGCACATCTCGGAGTTCGCCAGCGCTCTGGAGAATAAACAGTGCACTGTACTTCTGCCCACCTCTCCTCAAAGCAGACCACGATGATCCTCTGGTATGAGGAGTGGCTCCCTGTCCTGGAATGGCCAGAGATCAAGATCTCAAAAACCCATCTTTGTTTTGTACCTGCTGCTGTGCAGACATAAGGACATTCAAATAACTCTCCCCCAACTACCACACCTGAGCTGACCAGGCGTGAGCACCGTGGGGCCGGTGCTCCTCTCTGCTCTGGCTGCTCAGCACACACGCAGCAGGTCCGCAGGCTGCGAGGGTGCAGGCACAGTTGCGGTGGAAACTGATACTTATACAAATAAATAGATGAACTCTCACACGCACACCCAAGTGTTTCCACAAATTGAAACCTATTTGGGCAACTGCTCAAAGAACAACTAAGGATTATACTAAAAACACTCATGTAATGCCAGGGCTTTTACTCATATTCCCCCTATGACAGCTCAATTAACAGTTTAGTTTCCCAGGCCAGGTTGTTACATTGTCTTCACAAGAATCACATCAGGACCAAGCTGTATACATGACTGCTGGACGCAGGATTTCCCAAGTAAATGGGGCTGTCAGAAGTGTTTTTAAATCCTCCCCTCCTCCCCCATTAATCCCCTCTATAACTTCTTTTCTCCCTTTAAATTTCACCATTTTAGTCATTCATCAGCAGGCAGAAAGTGGCTCAGTAAATTATTCTCAGCTCAAAACACTGAGCTTTCAAATGTGAGTAAATTCCACACCAGTCCTGAACTCCCCTTGAGTTTATCAGAGGTCAAGGCAGCGTCAGGCAAAGCAGGGAAGAAAAAGGTTTAACCCCACATTCCTGGCTAAG